>NW_016908980.1:288456-317147 GCF_001483705.2 Eufriesea mexicana | reverse complement strand
GAAGAGAGGGCACGCGCCCACGGGTTCAAGGTCTCACGCACTTGGAGGCTTTATGCGTTTTTCAACGAGGCACGGGCATCTCGGAGGCTGCCCGGCCACGGTAGTCGTTAAATTTCTCCTCCACAGTTTAGTACCGCCCGCGTATTTTTATTATTCTTTTAACGAGTCGCCTAATAAGGCCTACTTGCTCCTTCATTCCGTGTAATCGCGTTTTCGAGTAGACGCTGAAAAATTTAACCACGCTCGGATTATCGAGTAAACAGCGTTTTAACGCGCTACGACGCGTTCACCGGCCGGATCGGTTCATTTACGCGTCGTCCTCTCGATAAAGGAACGGCCTTTCGTCGCGGTGATCCCGGAAAAGGAAAGTACTCGCACGGTGATCGATGGAACGAAGGGGAATAGAATTTCCATGGGAAACAATTCAAAGGAGAAGGAAGGCAAAGCTCGCGGAACAGAAGAGGCGGTGGTTACCTTCGACGAGGATATCGGCCTTGGTAGTCCTTTCGTCCCGTGGATACAAACATTTTCGTTTAGGGTTCTCCAATCGAAGCACTCCGGTGGACAGCACCGGATAACGATGCAAAGGGAGAGATGGCGGGTGCGCGCGGGGGGCTCGGGAAAAGTGTCTTAAGTCGCGTCTTTGCCTCGCAGAAATCCTCCCTCGCTATGCTCCATCCGGATCTCTCTGGTGTACGGTACACGTTGAACGACAAAGAGGAGCAGCGGTGGCAAGGGCGAAAACTCCCTACCCGCGGCCGAACGGTGTGCCACAAAAGGCTAACCGAAGGTGGACCGGAAATAAAATGAAATCCGCCACGGAGTACGCGCCAAAAGCTAGCCGCGTCCACGATGCTCTCCACAGCCTCGAATAACGTTTTCCTCGTATTGTTGGCCTCCTCCGCCGTGAAGCCCATTTCCTCCTCCTTTTCTTTCTTCTCAGACCCGGCCAGCTAGCCGCCAGCTACACCGTCCGCCGCAACTTCGACGTAGCTCCCATTCACGGCTACGTCCAATATCTGCCCGAACCTCGATTCATCCGTCGGAATGGAAGCTCGAGGCCGAAGTGCGCCGCTGAATTCGGATGTATATGAAGGAAAGAACGGGAACACCCGACGAGTAATATCGATGCACGTATGGTTTGTACGTGATTGTACACGTCGAGGATCTTACTCCGGAGAATACAGCTAGTACGGATGATCGGACAATTCTTCCCGACGGGAAGATAGCTTCGCGTGGAAAGCACGGATTGCGTTTCTCTGCTTTTCCAGGGCAAACCTAAGTGGAATGAACTTCTCCTCCTCGTCTTGTCCCTCGATCCGACCAAACTTCCCTCGATCCAAGATGCAACGAGCTTTGTACTCGAACGAACGGTAAACGATATTTCTATTCTCTCGCGAGACGGATAAAGCGGTGGACCAGTTATTAGAGAGTCTTTAAACGCGGAACAGGCAAGGTATAATCGACTCTCGTTGATCTCCCGCCGGCGAACAATGGACCTTCTATATAAAAGAGCGTTAACGCGACGTCGAAAGGTAAAGCTAGGCGCCGCGGTGGAAAACAGCAGGTCGGAACATCGTTTTAATTGGAAATGAAAGAGGCGGAGGGGAAAGGGGCGACAATAAAAAGCCAGCCAGGGCCCGAGTCGCGGAGAGGTGAAAATCACGGGCGACATAAGCGGCTCGTTGTATCGACTTAATTGAAGGAATAACCATAAACTCGACCTTATCGCGTTCCTTACCTTTCCTCGCTTCCCGTTTCTCCACCCCGGTTATCGCGCAACCGATAAACCCCCGACGCGCTGGCTGCTGCCAACCTTTTCTTTTCTCCACGGTTTTCTGCTCTCTTCCATCTCCCGATCCCGAGTATATACGCGCACACGTAGGTACGGCGACGAATGCGAATTTCGTGTCTCGATTCCCGGCGCACGCCAAACACGTACCGCATTCGAGAAGAAACATTATCGATTCTGTTTTCCCGGGTCCGATGAAAAATTAATAGCGCGCCAGCGAGCCTGCGATGGAGTCCCGTGTCATCCTCCCGACGTTTCCTTCTTTTTCATCCATCGTTCTTCCACTCCACCCATTCTCCCGCTCCACCCTTCTTCCTACGTCTTCGTCGACTTGTTCCGCCACGACGCAGTACGACGCAAATCGCGTTATCTCCGTATCGTTGGCTCGGGCACGCGACTGCTACGTGGACAAAGGGACGCGGACGTGGATTTTCACGGTACCTCGGGTCGGCCCCTGCTTCGGCGAGGAGCCATTCGCGAGATCTCTCGCTCGCCTATCGGTCGCCACGATTATTTCGCAAGCGGGCACGACGCGGCCAAGAATCCGGCTATTTCCGGGTCAACTGATCGTTGGACGAGCTCGGGCTAACCGACTGGTTCTTAGCGTGACCGTGATAGAGGAAACGGAGCTTATCCTATCGTCCTTGATCCATCTTCGCTCTCGATCACCGGCTAGTCGCTTGCCAAGACGCTCGACCCGCTCGCATCCGCGTGCGCGACTTACGAGTCGGTAACGGCCGAGTACACGACCGATTTATTTTTCCACCCGACGCGAACCAACGAGGCTGCTTAGTCGCCGGGGAGGATCGCGAGCGAGCGAGCGAAACGAGCGACATCAGCGGTCGCGCAACTTGTCGGATCTCTTTATTAATGAATTAACATGATTATACCATAAAGTACGTCGTCCTCATTGCCTAACCGGTGCAACCTGTGTCTCTGCTTCGTGGCGCCTTCTGCGAAGAAAACTCGTTTCCCACGAGACGTCGTTGGCCATTTTTCAACGGGGGAATCGAGCGAAAATGCCGATCGTTGGAACGAAGCAAAACGTCACCCGCGAACGCGATCGTGGCACAGCTTTTTCGACGACAAGAAAATCATGCGATACGCGACGCGCCGAGTAAGAGAAAGAGAACGAAAGGGGTGTCGGAGGAAGGGGTTGAAACTACGGCGACTCGCGGCGGTGATTGCCGCTACGCGTATTTGCAAGTCTCGTTCCATATGTAAAAGGTAACGGCGTCTAAATCGGAGAACGTTCGGAACGGAAGTCTATTTTATTGGACGCAGCGAGAAATTCGGACGCGACAGCGCAACCAGCGTCGCGTGGAGAATAAAAATCATCGCTTGTTCCCCGATCCGCCTTTTCCCCGCCCCCGAGCCACGCTCGTTCCGTCGATTTTTATCGGCATCGTAAAAATTAGTTTCACCGAACCGGTTTTCCTTTCTTTTTTATTTTTCCTTTGTCTCCTTCCCTTTTCCCATCCCTTCTCGATAGCGCGAACGAGAATCGCGGAACGACGAGTGTTTCCACGATGCTCCGTTCCGCGCGGAAGATGATCCGTTTTGTTCTATCTCGTCCGTCGCGCGTGTATGCGCGCGTACAGGGAACAGCTCGGAAAGGACATCTTCGACGCAACGTCAAACATCATTACACGATATTCAAAGGATGAAAAAGCACGTGACGCGAGGGGTGGCGCCTAATGTAGCGTGCGAGATAGATGGGTTACCGCGGTGAAAGTTAATTCGCGTTTTCACTTGGACGACCAGCGCAGCGGGTCGATTGAAAGCGTCGCTCGTCCGTGCGAATAACGGTCACCGCAGCGTCTCCTAACGACGTCGTTATCGATTTGTCTGTTCCAGGTACAACTTTATAAAGGACAACTTTATTAACTTGTTACCGAGCGTGGCGCGGCTGTCGTAAATCTCGGTATCTCTGCGGCGAAACGCGTTCGTCGGGTGAAAAATCGATATTTACTTTTTCCATCCGATCCACGAGCGATCCGCGCTCGATCCACGTCCGTTCCTCGAATTCCCGAGTTCGAGGCGGTAATCGCGACGAAGAGACCACGGCGTAGAGGCATCGAGAAACGACGCGACGGTCCGTGTGCCGAATGGCCAACGTCTTATCCAGTTAGCGTAACGAACGCAAACTAATTAACGAGCCATAAGTCGATTGCGACCGGCAACGAATTCAGAGCCGTACTACGCGTGCCGATTGGACCGATCTAGAAGTTAGCCCTCGACCAGACGCGACGTACTAATTAAAGGGCAACTTCGGAATGCAGGCTGGATGCAGAGGAGGAGAACACGCCGATATATAGACGGCCGGAATATTTGCCCATGTAAATGGAACCTTTCCTGGAACCTCCATTCGCACCGCAAGACGGTTCTCTCGCTCGCGTCTCGAAATCTATCTGCATGATTGGGAGGGCTCGAGATTATATCTCGCTGCGCGCGCGGCCAACCGATTTGCATTAACAGATAGAGCCGTCCTTATTACAGGGATATCTATTAGACGGATATAGAGGCAGGGGTGGTAAATATTCCAGCTGGAATCGACTCAGCGAGAACGCGCCTTTATCCCGACTGCTTCTCGATGTCAGTCGATCCATACGGATTAATCGCCGTTGTAACCCACATTTCCGGCTACGCTCCGCTTCGACTCCGCCGCGTTGCGCGCGGAGCGGAATCGCACCGGCCACCCTATCAGTCGAATAAAGGAAAGGAACGATTTCTTTCGGGGCGGTAAGACTCGACCATCCATCGCTGGAATTACCGAAAATAAAACTGCGATGCGCGAGGACGAGCCGGGAAGCCTCGCGTTACGCTGCATCGTCGTCGCATACAGATGCAGACGATTTGTCAGCGAACGAAAAGAAGACCGTTACGTTGCCCCGAGCGTCGTACGGTAATGGTCGGTAAGATTGTCAGTGCGTTATTATACTTTCCTGGTAAATATATCAACGTCGTTTTCGCGCAAAGCGAGCTCGAGCGTTGCACGCGAACGCGACAATGCCACTGGCTTTCCGGTGTACTCGTCGCATTTATTTTACCCGCGAATAAAACCGAATGGCTGGAAATAGAAGGTAAGAAGTGGCGCGGTAACCGGGGTTACGAAAGAAAGGATTGTTACCGAGTTATTTCATCGTTTCGTAACGAGAGACTACGGAACACGCGGTTAATACGATTATCAACGTTTCCCCCTATCGAAATTAGATCGTATTGAACGGGCGTTGAAATCGCTTACTTCGCCGTCAAACTTTTTCCGACTGCGTCACGGTTCCCGAGAGATCTCGAGAAATCTCTGGCTTGATAAACCATCTAGCTGACGCCGACTTGATAAACCGTCTATTCGCAAACTTCTTCCCGAATCTTCCCCTTAATGACGCTATCGAGCAACCCGTAACATTTTATTGTCTTTCCCGTGCTCGTTTCCACGCGGAACTAACGATCGCTACATCCTCGAAGCCCGTCAACAACGGGCGCGGGTTATTCAAAATTTTTCACGGCGCGTTACACGTCGGAAGGATTAAACGATTCGGTCGCGAGATCGGTTCCGCGATCGCTGGATCCATCTCGGCCGAGCAACGGGAAACCGAGGAAAATGGAGCACGAGACGAGACGACAACCTGTCCGACCGTTTGTACCGATGCAGCACGTTCAATTGAATAACAAGCACGAAAAATTTACACGGGGTGCATCCGTTATTGATTAAGCCTCGGGGACTCAACGTAAAGTAAGGGTGCCCTCGCGAAGGGAGCTCGAGTGGTTCCCGAGGGTGTCTATCCGTCCGTACGTCGTTCTCTCCACAAGTCTGAGAGCATATCGTGTACCCAGCCAACGAAAGACGCATAAGTGTTAGCATGATCCCCCCCTACCCGCTAACAATGTCGCTGACATGAGACAGACTGAAAAGGGTGGATTTCGTCCGGAACATCAAAATGCACATTCCACGAAAACCGTGCAACTCGCGAGTAAATAAATCGCGAGTATCGTTTCTCCGTAATCGTGCGAAATTGCATATTTCCTGCGGTAGGATAGCAAAGAAGAACGTCGCTTCGTTTCGTTTCGTCTCGCGTGGACCATCGATAAAACGAGGCAACCCCATAAAGCCTACCGAACGATTTTCATTCGGGTTTCGATTCTCTGGTCCTCGTCTCTCTCTCTCTTAAAGTGACATAAGTTATCGCGTTCATGGCTTTCATGCATCACCGTGTCCGCAGGACGCTGAGGCTATACGCGATGTAAGGGTGGAATGTAGTCTTGATGGCGCGAGGGTGAGAGACCAGACGAGGGGTTGCCCGTGGATCCAGTGTACATCGGTCCCGACAAAAGGACGATATATTTTTTACGAATCACGATTCCTTCGGCAACGACTTCCATCGTCTATAAATGTAACGGACGAGCCAAGTGCTTTCCGCGCTTTACAACATCTCCCCCGGCTGCGTTAACGCTTCTCGCTGCCGCGCCGACTCCTGCACGGATAATATCCTTGGAGCAAACCGAAAAGTCGAAACTTGGAAACGCAAAACGCGTTCCTACGGATTTATTACGCGTTTAAAGTCGACGAAGTTGGTCGGAACTGGATTTTCGTCGAATCGCCGGATACGATCGCGGACGGCGCGTTAAAATACGACGAGCAACGTATTACGACGATGACTTTGAGAAACTACTTACGGACGTAGCGAGTAGCGAATTCGATTGAATTCTGCCAGAACGAGCCCGAGTACGAACGGGGACAAAATAACGGGACGATGTCGAACGTGGAAACAAGAACGTTCGGCGAAACTTTGACACGCGATGCATCTTCGAAATTCGAAAGTAGTATGATTCCGCGGCGATGCGCACGAAAACCTATGCCGCTTCGGCGAGTATCGTCGCAACGCGGCACGTAGCGAGCATCAATTTCTCAACTTTCGGGCATACCTCTGTAATCCGTGCTCCGACGTTTATCCTTTCCGACAATGCTGAAATTTTCAATTTCGCCCCGAGGGGTGGACGTTGACGTTTCGTTCGTAAAAAGCTACCATCGTTGCTCTGTAATTTATCGAGCAAAACGTTGCCGTTTCCGTTTTTTAAACCGGTAATGAAAGAGCTAGGCACGGGCAGCGTGGAATTCGAGGGGAAAAAAGTGACCCGTATCCGTCGCTTCTTATCAGGCCCGATACACAAGAGGCGAAGATATCGGCTGGATATTTCGCCGGGGATACGGATCGTATAAATTTTTATACAGACACGTATTTACTTCGACTTGTCAGTGCCGCGAATTGGATGGTGCTCGTTTTCTGCGGTATTTTCATGAAAATACGCCGGGGCATATTGCTCGTACATCGTCGTCGCGGTTCGTTTTTCTTCCGCAAAATAAACCAACGCGACACTCGTCTTTACGAGAATCTAGTTCCCCATTGGTATCGACCCTGCGCTACTTTATTAAGACATACCGCTTTCCATCCGAGTCTCCTTTACCTCGAGTCGACTCGCTAATTGCGCGCAAACACGAATTAAGGGATGCGCGGATATCCAGGCGAGGGAAAAAAAGATTCGCGAGAAATTTCCATCCGGACAACGTAGGCGTGTGTAAGTCCGTGGACGAAGCGACGATTGCGTACCGGCGAATGCTGCTTCCGACGAGAAAAATAATACTACAACCCTCTTACTTTGCGACTCATCGTCGGCAGCGATCTTTGTGCCACGCTTCGGGTGGGTGTTTGCGCTGCCACCCTTAATTTCCCATCAAACATGTATCTTTGCCGCAAGCGCGAGGGTGCGCGAGTAAAGAAAAGGCGAGCAGCGGATGCTGTATCGATTGAAATTTAATATCTGGTCCCCGATGTAGCGGGGATCTCTCTTGTAAATAGAGGGGAACTCGTCCCTCCCGATTTTTCTCGGGGTGCCTTAGTCTACGATTTCACGGAACCTTCACACGGGGAAAAATCTTGTCGGACTTTCGGCTCGCCGCTGTACCCGACGAATCCCGAGACCCCGGCACGTATTTTCCTTTCTTCGCTTTTGGCGGAAAACGGAAATATTTATAGACTCGTTGGGCGTCTCGCACGGTGCTGCTGAAAATCGTATTCGCGATCCGAACGCGCACCGATCGCGTACCGAACGCACCGACGAATAATACGGAATAACGAACGCAGCGAAAGACGAGGCCGAGGAATGCATAATGCAACGAAGAAATTACAAGTTCAATCGAGGCAATAAATTGCATATCATCGGGCCGGTGGCTGCGCGGGCTCACGCGCGCGCACGGCCAGCGTTTCCATGCAGATTTATCAAGACGATAAAAAGGCTGATATCGGGGATCACGGGGCCCTCATCGAGCCGATGGTCCCGCTTCATTCGTTGCACATATTTAAGTACCTCTTGCAACCACTCTGAATCGACACACGACGACGAGTGGACGGATAACGAGGACGTTCCGTACTCCGAGATCCAGTCGGACAGTGGCCAAGGCTGTACCCTCTCGATGGTCCCCGAGCATAATCGACTTTAAACGATCGGCCTTGCCGATCCACTGGACATCGTTAGGCAACCGCGATACGGTGGACGTCGTCGATGCGCGTCTCATACATACGGGAACGAGAATTCCGCGGCAACCGCCACGGCCACGGAACGTCGTCGTTGCGTGCGCCGCCCAATTTTAAGCGAAATCGAAACCGAACCGCGAGAAAACGAGCAACGAAATTCGCGAATCGCTTCGAGGAAGGTCAGCGAGAATCTCGCGTGTGCGTGCGTGCGTGCGTGCGCGAGATGTTAACATTCCGATATATCGTATACGCGATGACGATACGCACGAGAAGCAAGTTTACGACGTTTTAACGCCCGGGCGTAATACGGACATGTTTGCGCCTCTCGCTGCGAGTATGCGAGAAAAGACGAAATTCATTAGGCGAATCTGCATGCCAGGACACGGAGCGTTCGACGCGCGGTTGTCGTCGTTGGCCGACAAGCGAAACTTGAAAATTGGTCGAAGAAATTTCCCGGACCCGATAAGAGTAAATCGAAAGAAATCACGGGGAAACGATGTCGGATTTCGGGGCGAGAGGCTCGACGCCGGTTCGTCGAGAACCCTGCTGCGAATCAAATCAAGCTAAGTGAACGCGGACGAGAAAGTGGAAATAAAAAGGAGGATAAAATGCGGGAATAAACTCGTTTAAGATGGAACGAAGCAACGGATGGAGGTGTCGGTCCACGCTTGCCGCCGGAAATTGATATTCCCGAGCGAGAGTGTCGGTTAATCGGGCAAGTGGTTATCACGACGGCATCGACGGCCAGACAAACGGCCGCGCGATTTTTCATCCCCCGTGGATCGCGCGTCGATGGGTAACCGCGTTTTCGCGGAATTCCACGAAGAGCATGGACAAAGGGAGAGACAAAGGGAAAGGCGGCCGCAGGATCTTAAAGGGGTTGCGCGATATTTCCCGTTTAAAGGGGGGCGAACGATATTCGGAATTTACAAGGCAACGCGGAGTCACGGACAGCTGCTGGGCCTTTAGCCAGAGCCGAGGCAGGATGCTTCCTCTCTGCTTCGTCCCTGTGGCGGTCGTACACGGGCCAGAACCGTGGCTCTACGTTACGCCGTACATTACGCGTTACATTACCTCGTACGTTTCTCCGAGCATTCTGGCGCGGAATTCGGAAGAGGATAGGAGCGAGGGAGAAAGCATGGTGCCGCGACGGGTCTCGTGTAACACATCGCCAAATCGACTTTCTTACGACGCCCTACGTTATCCTTTACGCGCGAGTATCGCGTGCGAGGATAACGTACCGACTGGTTGCTCCAGCTTTTTCGCGAAAACGCTCTTCCTCCGTGCTCCCCCATTCACGGTGACAAACTGTCGCGGCTTTTATGCGCTTTGCACGATCCGGCCGATGTACCGGATAGCTTCTCGAGAACAATAGCTACCGTCACTTTCAGCGGGAATACCGTGAATATTCCGTCGAGTCGCTTCAACCCCATCCGGCCGGGGTTCCACGCACGCATTTATTTTCGAGGCTTTTAAGCGCGCTCCGTATATCGCCGGCGAATATTGTCAAAATATGCTCTCGGAATATTCAAACGACGCTTCGCCGAGAGAACGCGAATCCCGCTGAAACGTAATAGCCGACGATAACGAGTAAGGTAAAGAAGGGTAGGAAACGCTCGAAGCTAACCGAGACGTTCCGAGGAACGAGTCTACGACTCGCGCTGAAAATCGTAAAAACTCCTCGACGAAATGAAAAATCTCGCGGAGATCTCTTTCGGTAACAATGGTCTCGACGAGTCCCGGCAACGATAACGCCGCGTCTATCTAAACGGGGTCGACCGAGGGAGACGAGCCTATCCGATGTAGTCCGCTACTTTGACACCGGAGAGATTAGTCCTTGGTCCAACCCTCCTTTCTTTTTCTCTTTATTTTTCTTTTCCTCCCTTTTTCTTTATTTTCGGAATCGCCCTGAAAATCCCACTTGCTCTCCCGGGAGACGAAACGTTAAGTACGCCACGAACGTGGTTCGAGCGTCAAAGGCACCGGTAATCGTGGCCTGCACGAGCGGCTGGTGTCCATAAAACGCAGCGTTTCGACGTTGCGTCTGATGACAACGTTCGCCAAGTATAAAGTAAATCGTACGAGCGGGAAAATAGCCTTCCGGCGAGCAGGGTCGGGTTCGTTGCGGGAAATTCTCGTTCGGGTAAATCGTAACGCGAGAGAAGCGTGGACGGGCGTAAACGAGAGCGCGCGAAAGAAACTCGGCGCGGAAGGAATCGGCGAAGGAAAACAGAGATATCCGTATTCCGTTATAGAAAGGCGATGACGGATGAAAAATTCTCGGCGAATAGAAGGTACCCGGTGATTTCGTCTACCCGCTGGATACGCGTAAATCGCGTTTTATTTCATCGCGACTCGTTGCGATGTTACACGACTCGTTTGGCCGATACGCGCGCGAGCAAAATAAAGTTTTTCGCGACACGGAATGGGAGTCGCGTCGTATGAAGGTATAAATAAAATAATATATCTCATGGAGGGAAAGCCGGCGAAATATATAGATTGGGTTATAAAATTAAATAAGAATAAACCGGTTTTTTCCGCGTGTTCCCGCATTCGTCACTCGCGTTATCGCGGACGCAAGATCTGGATAAATACGTTCGTTTGCTCCGCCACGCGATAAATTTCCAATGCGTTTTATCGTCGCTCGTTTATCGTTCATTCCGCAGAGGAAACTGCATTCTGATCCGATGTAACGAACGTTAAAATATTAGGAGCGACAGGCGAGTTTCGAATTAACGAGTGCTTCGTCCGCCGCGTAACGCGCGTGTCGCGCAGCGTGAAACGTAACACGCGGATTCGAACGATTCCTCCGGCAGAATTTATTCCTTTTCTCCTCTCGCGATTGTCCCGCATGGAATCCGGTACGCGGGATGAACGTCGTTAACGAGATTGTAAAGACGGAGACGACGCGGCAGGCTTAAGAAGATCGCGAAACGGGCCAGTGATTTTACCCATCATCCTCGAAACCGAAGCCCTCCTCCACCTCCTGCTGCTGGGGAGAAAGTATCGAGGGTTATTACCGGGAATACCATCCATCCGTTCCCGCATCGGCATCCGTGTATAACGAGATTCTTCTGCTCCGGCTTGCGGTCGCACACCCACGCTCCGTGTCCATGAAAAGTCATTCCGTCGAAATCACCGCGACGACATAATTTCCTCGATCTCATCAAAGATTAGAGAGGCCAAGAACAAACACGCGCGCACACGGACACGGGGCCAACGCGGAGAGGAAGACGAATCGAGACACGGGGAGACGCAATGCGTCTTTCCCTGCCCGGCCCCTTGCCCTACCTATTTTCCTTCTTAAACGCTGCCACGAGATCGCAGAGAAACTTTGCTCTCTTATCTGCTCCGCTCGCTCGCTCCGTCTGTCGGTTAGCGCGTGAAACTGAACGGGGCCGTGTCGGATGAGTAAGGAGAAGTTGGAAAACGGTGAGACGGGGAGAAAGAAAGGGTGGGTAGGTGGGAAGAAGATGTTAATGCAATCCCCGTCGTGTTTCCGTGTTTGTCGCTAGTTTTAATCTCCCCTTCGTCGTCTGAATTCGGAGCCTCGTTGGACGTAGACGGAGCACGGGAGAGAGCGATGTAATTATAAAAAGGAAGGAAAGGACGGCAGGGAGATGATGGAGGGTTGGGCACCGGCTTATAATCTAACTAGTCATTGGCATCGAGCCGATATTACGCCGGCCGTGATAGACATTTTTCGTACCGAAACCTTCAAAAGCGATCATCCCTCGTTTATTACGGTTATGCTCCCGCATGACAACCTGGCATTAAGGAGGGTCTGATACGCCGTGTCGATCTAACATGGGCACTTTATATCTCATCGAACGCAACGGGAAGGGCCACGTGTTAATATTCTTGGACGAAGCAAAATCCAGGCGTGGGGCCGATGTTTCTTTCGGTATTACGGGAATTTTAATATCATCCTCGAGTGTTTACGCGGGGACGTAGTAACGTGAGCGAGTAAGACGTAAGTAAGTAGGTGGAACGGAATCGACGAAACGCAAATAGTTAATGCGCTACCGGGAACGCGTAATTTCCTTTGATCCCGAACATCCTTTAATAACTCGCGCGTAAGCAGCGTTAGCTGTCGCTACGTGTAAGTACACACGCGCATCATCCTCGTAACGTGGATTAAGGTTAATCTCGTTACGAAGATTTCCATAACATATCGCGAGGGTACGGTGGAGAGGGGGCGAGAAACGGAAAAGGTGGGTCCGAACGTAACTGCAAGCTCCACATCCGGCGATCGTTCGAGGTTACACGCGCGATATTCTCCGTTGAATTTGTCGAGAGCCTTTATGGATCACTGCTAAGGATCCGCGAAGACTCGCGGTTGGTTCTCCAGCTCCTCGCTAAAAGAGCGCAGAACGCCCGAAGACGCTTAAGCATTACCATATTAACGGGTACACGGACCGAATCGGATTAATTCGGTCGCAGAGGGGGGGAGAGAGAGAGAGAGAGAAGAGGGAGCGATCGATTCGCGTTATCGTTGCGGGAAAAGAAACGAAAATACGGTCTTTGATCTTCCACGTGCTAATTAATTACCATAACCGCGCTCTCGGTTTTCTTTGTCGCGTTCCTTCCATTTTATTTCCGTGCCCGCCGATCGAATCCATATTTATTAATTCCCTTATCGTATAATCCGGTGATAATGAATTTGTCATGTAAATTACCCACGATGCCCTCATTGATAATCCTTCGTCATTATAAATACATCGCCGGCGTCTAATTAGCATACCTGAATTCCGCGCGAAGGCACATCGCGGTGGTACTTCGGAGAGCGACAGTTCTGTCACGAGTAAACGCGGCCCGCTTAACGAGCGTACCGCTTTAAGCCGCGGAAACTTTGCCGCCCCTGGAGCTTCCAAGCTCGAGACATCGATGATTCGTTTAAACCGACCGACTGCCCCAACTTTTCTGATAATCAGTCCATCCGGCGGCATGCCGGTGCCGTTTCCACCGTTTCGTCTCTCTTCGTTCGTTTCACATCCAGATTTGATCGTACAACGACGAACGAGTACGTACGTACGTAAGTACATACGTATGTATGTATATAGGGGGGCACAGTGGGGCTCAATTTTAAAGTAGCCCAGGGAAAAGTTGTAAGCAGCTTCCATCGGCGGATCCTGGAAAAGGAGTCGGCGGAGATGAAGGGGGACTTACGCTGGAAGCAACCTCATTGGCTAAGCCAAACTCGACTCGAACTGCACGGACTAACAACTCCGCATAATGAGAAAGTTCGGCGGTTTTCGGCTAAAGAAACTATTCGATCGGAACTCGAGTATCCCGATGCGACGAGTCGTAGTCAGCACGGTGGCAAGGGTCGATAAATACGATACGACGCTCGTAGATCCGCGCGAATAGATCCGCGATTTCGCCGCTTCCTCGCACGACCGTCTCCGATCCAGTCGAATCGAATCGGACCGACTCGAACGGAATCGAGATAAAGCGATCGCGTTATGTATCTTTCAAATTCGCGCCAAGATGCCAACACGCTTCTCTTCTTCTTCGTTCCCTTTCCGAGGCGTTGTTCGAGCGATAAATACGTGCCTCGGTTGGAAATTACGCGATTCACGGCTAGCACTGTTTGCACGGTATAGGTTAAATTCCAGTGACTTCGCGAATCGAATTCGAGTAGCCTTCGGCGATTCCAGCTATCCGCAAGAAACGGAACAAAACCGTTTCTCGTCGATTCGGAAAATTGCATGTAACCACTACGTTCTACGGATTCAACCGCCAATCCTTCTATCCCCGCAATCCTGTACTCTCCTTCGACCGTTTCCTTCCCTTCGATCCTGCGTGACCTTTCCACAGTCGGTTACCGGGCTACGAACAGCGTTACATGCCGATTCGATAGAGAACGTACCACCGGGTATTACCGATAAATGGGATTTCTCGCTTAACGCGAGCTTCGTGTACCCGTTAACCGAACTACGGCGTCGATTGGATTCGATGGAAATTTTACACGTATATAACCGTGGCAAGGAGACGCGGCGAATACGATACGAAGAATACAAAGTATAAGATTAACGTCGGCAGCCACCGTTTAGTCGAGTCGCATTCAATACCCAGGGATAATATTCCGTAACCTTAGCCCGTGGAAGACAAAGGACAACGGAAGGGAAAGATCGCGAACTCGCACCCCGTGGCTGGCACGAATCGAGGGAAGATTTGGAAGACCGGTAACCGGATCCCACGCTCCGGACAAGATCATTACGTCGAAGGAGTTTGCGCAATCGGGAATTTACGATCCGACACACGGTTACACGAACGGGAAACGTTGTGGAAATATACTTTACGAGCAACCCGCCGAACCCGGCTTATACCTGGGCTCGTCTTCGATGATCACTCGAGGGGTACAACTAACGAACGACCAATTACACCCGGAGGTACGATAGCGAAATTTAAATCATACGAGTAGCGGCCGTTTGGAAAATAGCGCTAGGACGTACTTACACGATGATGGAGGAAATCGTTAAGTTACCACGACAACCAACACGAGCATGCGCGATCGCGAAGAAATATCGCGTATCTCGCGTATGTATAATCCTCCTACAGAGTCTTACGTTGCCGGCGTCGAAGAGTTACGATGGAAAAGGAGTAAGACGAAAAAACGCGCGAACCCTATACACGGTTAACTACCTGCGAGTTCCGGTCCACCGTGAACAGGTAAACCGGTCCAGCAGCGGCTCTATAACCGCGCAAAAATGTAGATGCTCCGAATACTTGCGGGAAAACACGCTCGTCTCGGCGCGTAATATCGGCAACTCGCGCGAAACGCGTTTTTCCTCGCGTTTCCACGCGTTCGTCGCGCGTCGTTCGTCGTCGACGTCCTCTCGCGAGATACAGTCGGAAGCGAGAGCTCTCGATATCCAGGGACCACGCGTTCGACGTAAAGAAGAGGAGCGGCGTACACACGCGAGTCCGGTAGGTATACCGACAGCCAGTGTCTGCGAACAGGTAAACCGGTCGATTCTTTATTTTCTCCTTTCTTTTTTTTCGCGCAGTCTCTCCTCTCCGCGGCGCCTTCGACGCCGTTCCACCGGCGAAAGAGAGACGGAGAGAGGGATTTTTATCGGGAGAGTCTCGGCCGCTCACGGGAGCGGTCCGGGGGCCCGGACCGGGTTACCTGATACCGATGAATGAATACCCCGTATCCACAATGCACTCGCTCGCACAGCCGCTTCTCCTCGTCCCGCAAAAAATGCCCCTTCTCGCTCTGTTCTCCGCCACGGTGTACCAACACCCTCCTCGTGGCTACGCGTCACGTTCAACGGTCGAGCAGTTGCACACGCGCGTGCACCACGGTGCACCGCGAAGCGGCGTGCCCGCCCCGCAGCGACGAACGGAGAAGCACAGCCGCGGAGGATAGAGGGGACGAGATACGGGCAGAGAGAGAGAGAGAGAGAAGGTTGCAATTAGCTAATCTCTCGAGTAGAAACGATAATTGGTATAATCGATGCACCAATTAGAGAGAACGCGAAACTAACGAGATTCGACCGGGCCACCCCGTGTTACCCTCCGCCCCCGCCCCTCGGCTCCCTCGCTCGCCCTCCGCCTCTTTCTATTCCCTTCGTCATTCGCCGCGATGCTCTCTCTTTCGCGTTTGCGGATACCTTTCCGGGGGGAGGATCTCTTCTTATCGTGGTCAACCGCCGCGTATCGGATCCTCGCTGGAGGGTGAGCAAGCGAACCGAAGAAAAGCTTTTCGACGACCGGTGATAATAGCCGTACGATGAGAATTATTCCCGATAAAAGCTGCGCCCTAATCGCAACTCTCCACGACCGACCGAGTTCGGGTAACGAGCGACAACGATCGTCCGGGTATGCGCGACGGGATTTAAGAAAGGGTTGTCGTCGCGAGCGCGTGGTCGCGTACGTGCGAGAAGAATATGTCCGACGACGGGACGGAATTTTTGTTTCCTTCGCACCGAGATTCTTTTTTCCTCGCGTTGGAAGGTCCGGCTGAATGAAAGGGGAGATGGGCAGAAGCTGCAGGAACGATCGGGAACACCAAGGTGAGAATAACGGACCTTTCACACAGCCGTACCGTGCTCTTTGAACTCCAATATGTGCATCTATATACCGAACACACGGCCACGTACACGTACGAGCCGCAGTCTATGTATGCATGTACGAACTTTGGTCGCTCGCACGGTCAAAGGGTTAGGATATACCCCCTACGTTTCCCTTTACAGGGCCAGAAGCACTTTTGTCCTCGACAACGAGTATATAAGGCACGGAATATGAATTGGCGTTTCACGCTTATTGTGCGACAGGAGGCGAGAGTGTGCCGAATTAATAGCCACTCCAGAGAGACCCGGGTTTCGAATATACCGTCGTCGTGCCGTCGAGAGAAAGAGGAGGCGAGGGTTTTCAACTCTCACCCCCGGCCCTCCCTCGAAAGTGTACCCGAAAAAAGCACCGCGTGAACTAGTCCACGTTAGTTCGCCCTGTGCGCGACACTTCGCAATGAAGGTGTTCCTTCGTTTTACACACTCGGTATGACGAATCGGCACCGGCTGGGTGTATGCGTGAAATTCGCTTTGACACGGCTCGCTCCCGTGTTTAGGAAACTCCTTCAGTTTCGTCTGATGCATTCCTACGCGGAACGTATCTCGAAGATATCTCGAAGATCGGTGAAACTTTTCTCTTTATTTCGCTTTTTCTACAGCTGTCGTCGTCTTTCCTCGTTCCACTCCGATCCGGTCGATATGCCACGGCAAAACTCGATAAAAAGTTGAAAGAACGCACCGGTGTTTCGATAGAGTCGCTGGTTCTCGCGCGACACCTCGCGCGAGTAGTCGATGGAATCTTTCCTCGGATCAGCTTTACGCGAGAATTCTGACGTTGTCTCGTTTTCCCCGTTGGTATCGGGGGTCTGCGAAGAACGGGAAATGAGTTGCGGCGGAATTCTTACGACCATGCCCCAACTTTAGATTGAATTCAACGATAGAGTTCCGAAAAAGAAGTCCAACCCGACTTCCTTTGGTTATGGACACTCGCGGATTTCCTTATTTCTTCTTCTCGTGCCGGTTCTTTCGTCAACGCTCGAACACGCCACGGAGAGGTATCCAATTTGCAGCGGGCGAGTTTCCGCGAGGCGAAAGAGGATGAAAAGTCGGGGTATACGGACGCGGCCTTTTTTCCCTCGCTTCGTCCCAAATTTTTGCCGCGATGGGGTCACAGGCCGAAAGACACGTAGATATCTCGTCGCGCTACTTTTCGTTCGCGTCTCTTTCCCGACGAGGGCGCGCTTTGACGCGTAAAGCGAATATCGACGTCGATGAAGCGTTTCGATCAAAGGGAATTAAATGGGAAAGTGGCAATCCAATTTCTCGGCGTGTTGCGTTTGCCGTTCGTCATAATTACATTCAATTAAAAGCCCAGCAGGTCACCGCGTCGACGCTGGAGCACGCGTATATCGATAGATGTATCGAGGTGTATTCGCTCGAGTGGCGCACAAGTGCGAAATCGAACTGATCCATGGAGAACCCGTATCTATAATGCATTCTCACGCGACCACCGTGGCCGGTACACGGACACGCTCATACACCGCCGTATCTACAGATACGCGGCTACGTTTATTTCCGAATGGCGTTCTGTACGTAGTTCCGGCGTCGACACGACGCGACAGCCCGATCGCGGCACAAAACGGACGCCCCACCGCTTAAACTAAATAATGCATGAGATGGATCGAACGCAACATTTAAATACGTGTATCCAGTTCGAACGGTTGCCGCCGTCGCCGCCGACGCCGACGCCGCCGCCGCTACCTTGGCCTTGCACGATCGGTGCCACTCGGTTAAACGATTGAATTTCTTCCTGAAATCGAAATTTCTCCGATCGCGTTTAAACAGGGGGTAGAAGAGGAGAGAAAAAATATATTCGACAGTCGTTATCGTGGGACAAGCGAGCCTCGTTGTTATCGCTTCGACTATCGATATCCGTGATCCCGCGCGAGAGAAGTACCTCGTAAGTTTCGCGCGAAACACGAAGTCATAAAGATCCAGGAAGGTGGAAAAAGGGGCAAATAGTACGCGATAGTCGGTGTCGTGGTAAAGTACGATCGTTCTTGCATGACTTACGGACACGTTTATAGGCGCGAAACTGGGTTACGCGAAGACCGGTTTAAGAATTTTATTACGAATTCCCCAAATACCGTCTTATACGGCGAAACTTTTACGCTTTCCTACCTCCGAGTTAGCGTACAAGTTCGCGTTATAGTTTCTAATTTGAAATTTCGATATCCGCTCTACTCTCGCGGCTCCCCTTCCAATCTTATTCTTATCCTTTTGACCCCGCCTAAACTTTCCTCCTACCACGTACCCGCGCGTCCGATACGCGCTGTGTCTCACGGCGTGCATTTCGTATTTACGACGAAGAAGGGATCGTAGCAAATTTACTAACGAGACGTTTCCGTTCCGTTTCCCTCTTGCTACATCGTACACCCTTTTAAGGGAACGAGTCAGTGACGAGAAGGGCGCGCATCAACTAGAAACGCGATAAGAAGTCCAACATACCGATACTTTGTTGATCAGCGCCGCTCTAGCTAATCCTTTAAAGGAACTGGAACTAGTAGCCTTAAGAAGAAACGCTGGTAGCCTTATTAACATTTGCTCGACGACGCATCCCTCTCGTGCCCCGTGTTACTGGAAAAGCACCACGACGACGACGACAACGACGACGACGACGAGGATGACGACGATTTTGCTCGACGACGCATCCCTCTCGTGCCCCGTGTTACTGGAAAAGCACCACGACGACGACGACGACAACGACGACGACGACGAGGATGACGACGTGGACGCGCCGCGGAGAGACTGACCTGTCCGGGAACAAGAGTCGTTTACGCGCCGCTTAAGCGGTTCGCGAGGATCGGAACGGCGGGTGAATATAAATGAAGTTGTCTTTTGAGGCGCGCTGCCGCGTCAACTTTCCTCCGTGTAACGTAATGAGACAGCAATCGGGGAATTATCGGAGGTTGCAACTTTGTAGGGTGGACCAAAAAGGGACGGGCCGAAGGCGCGACCCACGAGGCGGCACGAGTAGAATAATTCAGGCCGGCTTTCGCAAATGTATGCAAACGTTAACGCGTAACGAGATAAGTACGCAATTTGCGAGTTCCAACGAGTGACACGAATGCCGCTCCTTAAGAATTTTATAACTACGACGAATCAGGGCCTATTAACTTCGTTTAAGAACACTTTGAGGATACTAACTCGGTGCCGCATTAACTTTCCCACCGAGAAACTTCGAATTTAAGGTGTCTCTCGACCAGTGATCTCGTTTATTTCGACCTTCCTCCACCCTCCCCCGCAGCGCCTGGCGTCCTCCAGCGCCATTAAACGTTTTCCTGTTTCCCTCCTCGTTTCTTCGCGAGACTCGCACAGCCGAGATCATCCACGTTGGATTACGAGCACGTTTACGAGCAGTCCGGTGCAACTCGTGCTGTCAGGGTTCGCGGAACACCGAGACCACGCCGGATCGAGACGAAAAGGGAGAGAAATCGGGGGAAGAAGCGGAAAGGCGGCGAAACGTCGAAGTTAAAACCCCCGAAGGTACAATTTGGCGGGAAGAAGATCGCGAGAAAGCGACGTAGCTGCACCGTGCTCGAGCTTAACGGCACTCAAACTGGAATTAATGCGTAATTAAGGCGCGTTCACGCGATTGTCGTCGCGGCTCAAGGGCCACTTAAGCTACGCTTCTCGTCCTCTGCCGGCTCGTCTCGCTACCTTTAAATCGTTTGGAATCGAAACGAACAGCGTTGATTGCGGCACGAATCCATTCGACTCTTTGTTTCAAACAGCGACAACCTTCTTCCTCGCTCTGTCTCTCTCCCTCTCCCGCTCTCTTTTTTCCAGCATCGCGTATCCGTGGCTAATTCCTTTTTAATGCTCGCTCGTCTCCGCTCCAGTCCGGCTATTTTACCTCCCGGACACGCTTCATCGCGTAATTACCATGGCCGGGTCTCGGTATGTTTGCACGAGTAAGAAAGTCTACTACCGAAGAAGTGCGAACGAGCGTGTACAGCTAGAGAATCGGAGAGGCCGCGGAGAGGACGAGCCGCGGCGGAGGCTGAGAAAATTTCTCGATGGAACTTGCCAAAGAGCTTATCCAAAGGAGACGTCTATTCACAGTTTCGGTCTTTGTAGATTTACAAGATTACCAACTTTCCGACTAGCTCGCGTTTACCTCAGTTGTCCGGCCAGACCCCTCGGTCCGTCGTTGCATTCTTTAAGGAAAGTGACATCGAAAAGTTTCCCAGCTATTTTACCTCTCAAACCCTGCACATGTGCGTTTTGCCTCGATGGAATTTCGCGTTTATCGATACCTCGTATACGCGTGTAAGAACTTTATCCGCGGCTTTTTCCGCAAACACGCGTCAAATCTACCGGTGAAAAATTGCTCGCGCTGCCCTGGCTTTCCGCTAGCGACTAAAATTGATAATCGAAAAATCCACTGGACTCCCCTAGGCAGTCGCTTTACGTCTCTCTTCCTGGTCAACGCGACGTCTCGACGCCCCGAGACGTGTCAGGAGTCCGCTGCTCGGTGCAGGTCAGCAGACGCTTATAAATATCCTTATATAATGCAAACTCGTTCGACGCGATCGGCCAACGGTTGATCGTCGAGTAACACGATTCCGAGTCGCGTATAAAACAAAATTATTATCGTTCCTCGCTTCTCTCCTCCTTTTTTAAACGTCCGCTGATGGGTACGCGACGACAAAGCGATCGTAAAATTTTCCTGTCCAGCGATCTTGAAATTTTGGCCGATAAAACAAAAGTACGGAACGCGACGCCGTCCGCGCCGGTATCGCGATAACACGCGACGCATAAAAATTCATTTTTAATAATGCAATTTTCTGTCAAACGCAGGTGAAAAAGGTGGACGTGAAAAAGGATGAAATAAAAAAAACGGTCGCTGGAAAAAGATACGCGCGGAATGCGCAGCTTGACCCAGTTGACAGGATGGATTTTGCGCGAAACGCGCGTACTTCAACCTGTCCAAATCAACGAAAGCTTCTCGATGCGACACCCAGCCGCGTTCGCCCAACTTAAAATGGAAAACGAGTTTTCGAACGCTTTGCCGGACAATTCTGGCCGACGGTCGCGATGAAAGTTAACGGCCGCCGGGAAAATTAAGATCCGGTAATTTTTACCTGAGAAAATACCGGAGAGAATCAATCGCGGGAGCACGTTTTATATCCTCGAAATAAAATCGATAGAGCGATTCGAGCACGCGGAAACGAGTACGTGCTCAGGACGCGATATTTCCGTAGGCATTGCGCGCCATGTATTTATCCGATGATGAATTATCGGACAGCACACCTTTCATCGAGCTAAATACATATTTCATAATTAAACGCCGCGAAACTTGGGCTATGCGGAGAATGTCGAACGTAAAGGGGATGGCGACGGGATTCGGGGTGGGCTAGAAATGTGAAATTGTTCGTACCCCTTCGTAAAATATCTCCCTTCGTCGTCAGTTCCCTTAATACGGAATATTTAAATACGAAGTACGTTACGTGCAGCGCTGCCTAAGAGAAAAGGAGAGAAAAATGGGGTAGGAGGGAGAAGGAGGGTGGAGAAAGAAGGAATCGGTAATAACGCTTAGAGCCGGAGGTGCTTTTCGTTTTATTTCGTTTCGCATGGAAATGTATTTTTAAATTGGAGAAAATGAAATTGATTGGCTGGCTAATTAAAAAATATGTCGCGCGCTACGCGATCTACAAATGAACGGAATTAATTCCATTTTTATACTTCATACTTTCTTCTCGTCTCTCAAATTATACGGGCTGTGCGTATTCGAAGGAAAAACGAAACAGCAAGTTTCTCTATGGCTACGAGTAATGAAATTCTAATTTTAGATCGTGGAGGGTTAGTGGGAAGTACACACTTATGAAGGGATATCCCAGCGACACTTAAGAGCTTAATTAACGCTACGCGAAACGCGGCTGCTTTTTGCACGACCACCGATGCATACCTTTCGAGCAGCACTGGCCCAAGCCAACCGGCATTTCTGCCTCGTGTGTGCACCACGGAGGCCCTTGTGTGTGCACGTGTGTGAAAACATCAAGGGAGTTGAAATTAGGTTAGAACACATTGAGACGTCTGGGATGACTCGATTAAATGTAACTCCCATCTGTTTAGATTTGATTATGGCACATCCCTCGATGGCCGCTGAGGACCGATATCGTGCCTAGGGTATAAGATCTTTAAGGGTAAATATTTTCCCGTTGAAACGCCGCCATCGTTTATGCGGCCAAATTATATCGCTTCGCAGACGCTTTTCGCGAGTATCTCGCGAGCTCGAGAGCAAACTCCGTAAATTACTATTACCATTACTATTACCGGTGCTATTACCGACGAATAGTACTGCCTCGCGCGATCAAATCGCGTAGGATACAACACAATTCGCTCAGCGCGAGGGGATGGAAACTAAGAACGAAAATCGATCGATCTTGCCTCGGAAGAGGAAATAAAAGTACGAAATTTGAAGAAGCCATCGAATCTGTCCAGACGAACGCTGGGACGATAGTTAATCTCTCGAATAAGGCTAATGGCCACTTCTAAACTGTTGAAGCGATCGAAGAGGTGCGCCAAATGTCGATAATATACTTGGAAGCGCAGACCAATCCGACAGTACGCACCCCTTCAATTTCGCTCATAACTAATGGCTCGAAACGGAAGACGGCTGCGCGTTGCACGATTTAATATCGGCAGCTGATATACCGCCTAAGCGAAAGTCACGCGTCGCAATTAATTCGCGCCGGTGCAAAAAGAATGCCCCGATTTAATCCGGTTCCTCTTAGCCCTCCGCGTTAGTTAAACGCGATTCGCTGACATTGACATCCGCTGAGAAAACTTTGCCGGGACAAAAAGAGGAGGTGAGAAAGGAGAGCGCAGAGGCCGGAGGGAGAGAGAGAGAGAGAGAGAGACGCGGAAGCGTTAGAAAGCAGCAAGGGATGAGAGAAAGAGGATAGAAAGTTCAGACTCGTTACTCAAGTCCTGGATTCGGTACCGAGGGCCAAGACTGGTATGAATGTCTCCTTTATTTCATTTTACGAAATAACACCGTCGTTTAACCCACTACAGCTTGTATCGCGCAGACATCGTAATGGTGCTCGAAACGAGAACACGGTTTTTGTGAACCGCGATAAATAGGAACAGCTTGGCGAGTACAGGAAACGCGTGTGTCCAGGGCTGGTCGACGGACCACCGCGTACATCTCTGTTTCGCTGAAGAAATTAACGAGCAAAAGGAATCCGGATTCGCGGACAGAAATGTCATTGTTCGACCCCGACCTTGTCCCTTCGGGGTCGATTTAACGCGTCTTTGCAACATTCCCTCGTCCGCTCGCGACGAGAAATAAAAGCTCTCGAAGGGGTAACGTTATTAAACGGATAAGGAGAAAAGTAGCGTACAAACGGGTACGAAAAGCGAGCCACCGTTGCGGCAAGGTTATTCAAGCTAGCGAGAGTTTAAGGATTCCGTGAACCTCATAGCGACCATGCGGACAAACAGAGTATCAATTTCCCCGGGAAATCCTCGTGTAATCCGCTAACAATGGACACTGGGGTTGGTCGGTGGACCAAGATTCTCTTAGGCAAGCACTGTACCCGAAACATTCAATGAAGATGAATTGTCTTATAAGTGACTTTGCGATAAATCCATGCTGGAAAAATATTTTCGCATCGAGTATTCCTCTTATCGTATTTCCGCCCCGATACTTTCCCGCGTCTCCCCCGTTTCTTTACACGAACGCTGGTATACGGGCTGCAAAGTTTTAATATCGCGCCGATAAAATAAGCGATAGTACTTATCCCTTTCGCGATAAAAGCTATATTTTCGGTCAGATGCCTCGAGGCCGCCTTCTCGCTCGAAGATGTATTATTTACCGCGCCGCCTACTATATTTGCTCCTACCGGGGAATCGCTCGGATCGGTGGACGGGTGAAAACGGGGTGAAAAATCGCGCACCCTCGGTGGAAAATTTTTCGGGAAGAACTCGCGTTTCGTACGGTCGAAGCTCGCTACGGGCGTCGGGCGTGGAAAATTACGAGAAATCGCGAGGAACAATGGTCATCGTTCATCGCGAATCATACATAAATCTTGTCGCCGGTTTTTAGGTGTACGAGCGTTTCGGGGAAGAACTACGATCCCTGATTTATTATTCCATTTAACGTCTACACGTGTTGGGGCGAATGAACTCTGAAACCCCCGTTTGGTACGAAAGCTCCGTTAATTGCGGTATCGAACTTCGCAATCTCATTCGTCTTCGACCAACCGTGACGACACCACCTTCGTTCCAACGTATCGGTTACGGCCACTCTGACCGAGTGAAACGGACAGTTAAACCGAAGGAACGAAGGAAGTCGGAGAAGCAGGGTTGTTGTAGCGCGCTGCGGCGGCCGATGGCGAGGGTGCAAGAGGCCGTGCGTGTTCGAGAGACGCGAAGAGCGTAAGAGACCGAAAGTGGCGCGAGCGTGGGGAGTACAGAGGTAGAGAAGAATATATTATACCTAGCGTCAGCTGTGCTTTATAACCCAAGCATCAGGCTAGCGCCACGGTGTGGGTTTATACCGCGATACACACAGCGCATCTGCCAACCCCTGTTCTCCCGTGCGATCAGCTCCGCTCCTTTTTTCCTCGAGGTGCCATTCCTTCCCTCCTCCGTTCCACTATCTTCCCTCTTCCCTCGTTCCCTCCTACTCCGTTACACCGCGAGAGAGCGCTGCTTTTTGCACCTCCGATCATTACACAGTCGTGCAACTACACCGAGCCGAGTGGTGAGATGAAGTTATCCGTGCGTACGTGAGCGAGGTGTCGATACTTTTAGCCAGTCACGGAGATGGCAAAAACCATCGCCACCACCGCCGCCACCTCGACCGCAGTTTAAAAAGATCAAATGAAACGCGTTATGACAGCGAGAACTGGTTCTTTACGAACATTTAATCCCTCTCGTTCGAGGGTTTATAGTCCGAGAAACACGACGATCTCTAACCAGCCTTTCCTTCCACTTCGACTCTTAAACAAAATTGATCTCGTAGTTGGAAACGCGAGACACCGTCTTATTTCCGGCCCCGAGCTTCGCAATCGTCCCATTCTCCGCCACCCGTTTCCCTTGCAGATGTCTTTGTTCAACGTAATCACTAGACGAACGGAAAAGTGCTACAGCGGGCTTAAGACGAAGTCATTTACGTATACGCGTGCGTTTCACTGCCGCATTCCCAAAGGCGAGATACGTGTCTCTCTCTACACGAGAGCAGGAGAGGAGATTCGAAGCGCGAAGCGTCAAACAGTTGCATCGAATGAAAGCTAAGCCCTTATGGACATTTAAGTAACTCCCTAATGGAAGTTTGGTTCTCGTCGCACCGTGGAAAGTCGAGGACTCGCCAGACGGCCACCTTGCGGGTTGAAAATCTCGTACATGACTTTGTCTCGGCGCGTTGACGTACCGTCTCCGTTCTTCCTAAATGTCCTAATTACAACTACTTACGTTACCTCGAGATACCCGAATGCCCGAAAATGTTTGTCGGAAAAATGGCCGACGAATTTTCGCAAAGGGTGAGAGATAGATCGCGGACGCGAGTTTCGAGTTTCCTCGTTAATTCGTTTGCCGTAGCTGACGTTCGCGACGCGCTACGCTACGCCGAAAATTCGATTCGAAATTACACGGTTATCCCCCTAATTGTGTCGCTAATTCGGTATGTTCTTACACCTGGCAGCCTACGGGTATCATGGTTATTAAACGTTGATAGCGAATCGAATAAGACGTATTATCGCGACACGAATGGCGCCTGGTTTCAAAACGCAGACACCAAGAGCGGTATATTATACGACTCAAGACCGTTTCACAGATCGGTAAAGCATGTGTGCTTGTAAAGCAGCCTGCAGCCTCGGCAGCATGCCGCGTATTAGGGCACGCGTGTACGATTATATATCCTCGCTACTGTGCACACGGTCCGCACACACGACTGCGAATTAAATTACGTCAGTCTATATCGTGTAACAATGCGCTCGCAGAATTACACGGGGAACCTGCACGTCGTCAGTGGGACGTGTTACAGCTGTAATGAGGCAGAGTGATTTCACGATGAAACAGCGAGAGACAAGGGAATCCCGTGTATAAACCTAGAAGCCGCTGTAAATCGCGTTACATTTATCTTCTTCTTCGTTCACGCTGAACTGTTAAGCTTCGCCTTTGGAGAGCGAGGAGAACGATCTATTTGTCGGGAACGCCTTTCATCTCGCGGAAAACTGAATTTAGCTGCTTATACCGAGCAACGTTCATTCCCGTTTCGGCTTTTCCAGCGCTCGTTTATCGTAAATTAACGGGCAGGCTCGCGTTCCGAAGAATGGGCTCGCGGCGGACGCACCGAAACGCGAAATCGTCTTCGACTTATACGATTTACGCAAACGATGGTTAAATTCTGCGGGTAATAGACGCGCTTCCACGCTTTCGCGATAAATATTATATTCAACACCCGCGAGGTATTCGCCGATAGCAGAGCGGTACAAGAGCGTGCTCGATCGCAGAAACTGCTGCTGAAGTACTTGCACCGCTTTCCGATACTATTGACAACTGACGCGTACCTACGGTACATATGAAAAATATCTATCCTCTGTACGGGAACAACGGTTCGCTACGCGCTCGTTGATACGCGACGATCGGTTCTATCGGCAATTTTTCCAGCGCACGTACCCGAGAGCGTTAATCTCGTTACGACTCCGTCACGACTAATTTCTTCCCCGTGTAATTTTCCGACGCGATTTATCCGGTCGCCTTCGCCATCCGCGAGCCAATGATCGATCGACCGGCATGGGAGAAAGGATGGAAAAGGAAAGGCGCGACGACAAATTTTCTCGCGGGTTACGCAACGTATCGCGGTGATTTTCATACCGGCCAACGACGTAATCAAACAGCGCAATAAATCATCATCCTCGGTGTGTTTTGTATTAATAAAAATTCCATTAATCTTGGCGGTACCGAAAGTAAAATAAAGGAGGCGGGGAAAAAAGGAGAAACAATTTAACCGAGTCTCGGTTCCAGGCCCCTAATAATTTAGTCGTCCGGTTGAGGGGTTGCCTGAAAATCGTCGCGCGATTCTTCACGGCGCAGCGTTAATTTTATTCGTGAGAGCGCGGAGAGCGTGAATTAGTGTCCAGAAAGGGATGGTACCACGCCGGCTACCATTACGGCCGAGTAACATACGTAAGGGCTCCGCGTACGGACCGACCTGGCGCGATACCGGCGAAGAAACATCTCCGCGTGCCGTGCTGGGACATAATTCATTGCCGGCAGGAAGCTTGTACCTTAATCTCATCGTATTCTGGCCGAACCGCTGCGAAGGACGACGATGCAGTGTGAAACGTACTGTAGCTTGTACGTGCAAACGCGGTACTTATAAAGGCGACCAATGTATGCATGGGCCACGTACATAACTATCAGCGGAATGTATCATCTCCGCAGTCCGCCGGCAGGACATGTTATTCCGGCTACACACCAATCCCTGGGAATCCAATGGGAATTATTATGTAACCCCCATAATATAAATGCATCGAGGATTTGTCGAACGATAGGCGTGTACGCGTGTCCCAGCTACCCATGGAATATTACGTATAATACCGCGACGCGACGTATGGACAAAGAGCGCATGGTGGATTGCATCGATCTGAATGAAAACCGTGTTCCACGCGTCATTTTCGTGCCTCTTTAATTGCACCAATGCGACGCAGACTCCGCTTCCCAACTATTCGTCGATAGTCCTTTCAATCCTATCTTTACTTCGTCCTTATTTTCGCTATCGATCGTAAATTTCTCGCCCCGTGTATTTTCTCGCCATTTCATCCTCCCGCGAAATACGCGTGTACGAAAAAGAAAAAAAAAGAAGAAAAAGGGGAAAAAATGACTCGGCGACTAGAGTGAAGGGTGATGGGAAAGGAAGAAAAATTATCGAGAAATTTTGGTCAAAGCGCGATATCGGGGACTGGACGAAAACGCGAAGCGTGACGGCCATTCGAACTAGCGCGTTAGACCTGGAACGAAGCGGAATCCGGGTACTAATTCCATGGCGCCCGGTAGAAATTCTAGCCATGTCCCACGCACGATAATGTACTCGAATAACGCGATAACGCGAAACGACTAGATAGAAGCGAAATAATTCGCGAGCAATATCGCGATAATTGTTTGTATAGCCGACACTCCCCGAGATCGCAATGCCGACGATTTTGATACTTCTCGGTGTAATCGTCCGATAGGCTAGCCTCGCGTGGCGATAAGGAAGTCCCATTGGCCGGAGGTAGAACGAGAGAGCTTTGCGAAGGGATTCGAGAAGGGAAGAAAGGAAGAAGATCGGAA
>NW_016908980.1:281497-288414 GCF_001483705.2 Eufriesea mexicana | reverse complement strand
ATCGGAAGAAAAAGCGGAGGAGGTGAGTCTAGCGATAGCATGTAAATAAACGACGAGCAGCCTACCAGAAGAAAACTGGAATAACACGGGCCGTTATGGGAAGATAAAGGCAGCATGTTTTCAGCGGGCTTTACTCCGTGATCAGGTGCTACCATGGCATTCTCGAATCGAGATAATGCGATTCGATACAGGGCCGGTTGCTAGGTAACGTGCAATCAATAGGGAAAACGGAAGATCGAAGACTGTGAAAAGTATTTGTATTTCCGATACGAGTTCGCGCGATGGGTAATTTACTCGTTAAGCGAATTTAGGATTCTCCATCAGAGACAACGGCACCGGTTTTACGTTCTGCAACCACGAAGGATTCGATGAAAAAATATCCGCTTCGGCAATTCAAATATTGACACCTATAACGTTATTCGATGGGCTAATAACAATTATTACAAGCGTTTACACCGAGTCGTTGTAAACAGAGAATGAAAGACACTTTATATAACGAGTCGACAGTTTTATCATTACGATACAAGCTGCGCACGGCCGGAAAAATATTCGCGTAATTCACGCTGGTCGAAAACGCTGCTGGATCGATCAACTGGACGCGAGATCATTGGCGATAGAAAGCTATCGGAAAATTGCTAGCGTGGAATACAGTGTGGACGGTGCACACCGCTCGACCACGACAAATGCAAAGCGAGAGAAGGAAATCGATGACAACGAGAGCGAGAGAGAGAGAGAGAGAGGAGGAGAAGAAAGAGAAGGAGGAGGAGAAAACGGAGGGTAAATTAAAAATCGAACAATGGGCTAATGCCTGGCAGCCGCAATGACCGCCGCGGCGCGGTCGTTTTGATTTCGCCGATTCGGACGGTAGTTATGCTTTAACGTGGCGGTACTTAAATAAATTATCAATCGCGTTGAAAGCCACCGGCCCGGCCCCGAGAGAAGCCAGAGAAGCAGCAGCGAGAGGAGGAGGCAGCAAAACGGGGAAGCCAGAAGCGAGGGGACCAACAGAAGTTGAAAGTGAGACGAAGCGTCGAGGGCGATTAAGCAAATATCCAATTTTCCTTTTTTCATCCGGCCGACGTATGAACGTGCCTCGTTTTATACCGGGCAAGCTCGGCTTTTATTTGCGGTACGCCGGGCATTCGACGTTTGTTAAATCGCTATAAGCGGTTCGAGTGGTACCGAGAAGAATATAAATGGCCGCCGAATTGACTCGCGTGTCGGTGGAGCTGCGGCGCGAGTGGGAAAGTAAATCATAAGGATCCAGAGGTGGGCGTTTTTTTCCTTTCCAACGTAATTACAGGCTTAAATGATATATTAGACCGGTAATCGAATAGTGGTGCGCAATAGCTTGATAACCGGTGTTGGAAACACGACAAACAGCGTGTTGTACCTCAAGTTTCGCGGAGATCCATCGCGAACAGAGAACCTCCTCTCTTTTTCCTCTCCCCCCCTCTCTCTCACTCTCTCTCTCTCTCTCTCTCTTTCTGTACCGAGGGTATAGGGTCGTAGATTCGAACGGAACGAAATGAAAATCTTTAATCGAAATAATTCGAGAGAAAGACTGCTATGCAAACACGATAAGAATGCGAACGTGGAATAACGCGGAGGTCGGTTTAGATCGCGCCACGAAGAACGAGAACTCAATTTTCTCTCGTTTTACGACGAATAAAACTCTGCTCGATGCGTTTCGATGAAGATGTATACGCGCTATGTACCTACCCACACTCGCGCGAGCCGTATGCGTGAGAGACGATTCGCGAGTACAGACTCCTTTATAGTTTGCTACTATCCTCGATACGAACATTGTAAAGATAGAGCATTCAATTGTCGAGAGTCAATTTCCTCGAACGAAACGGTTGCGCAGGGAGATCGAGCTTTCAGCGAGGTATCTCCGTCTTCTTGTACTTCAATTACCCCCGAGATCGCGATAGAAGCGGAAGTAAACATCGTCCGCGAAGAACGTCAGATTCTCGCGAGATTCTCGCGAGATATTCGCGCTAGCTAAATTACTGAATCGCGTATCGCGTTTCCGTGATCTTGCACTTTTAACGCCACTCTTAAATCGCCTGCCCCCTTTTCCAACCTTTCTCGCCGATTACGGCGGGATTTGAATTTGTCGAGGGAAAATGGATACACGGTGCCGCGATTCGTTCTCGAATGCACGGTTACGGTTTGGTCTAAGTATCGAGATTGTGCACCGGCATTCTGGCCGAGCTAGGAACATACATGGAAATGGGACTTGGAAAGTATACGTCGTATTAAACCCGGACCAAATAAGCTTCGAGAGAAAAGTTTAAAATAGGTGTAGATTGTTTCGAATACAGTTGTACGATAGCACTTCGATACCGTGCCACGCGAGGTACACGCCGGCCGATACACCTCGATTAAACCTACAACGTGTACACCTCCCTTTCCACCTTATTTGTTCTATCCCCGAATACATCAGCGACGCCGGCCACCCTAACCTTTTCCCTTCCATTAATGAACAGGAAATTGAACTGCGAAAAAAGTGACGTTAATGTCTCTCGTTGCAGACGCGTACGCGGATACGCACATCCGACTAGCAAGACCCATCCATCGATTTAGACGATAAAACGCCGACGACAACGCTCCACGTTCAATCCCGCTTCGACAACGAATTGGTTTTTGCCCGTTAACCGACCTCCACCACCACTCTGCTCACCCCCAACCCCTACTGCCGCATTAGTCAACCACCCAACGAAACTCGAGGGCAGATCGATCTTCGCTTCTCGACTCGACGCTCCTCCGCTCAGCTTCGATACTCGTCGAATTCTTTATCGCGTCTCGCGGTTCCCCAACGCTCGCGTCGATCCTGCACCCGCGGCTCTGTGCACACGTGCGCACCGCGTGCACCTAGGCTTACAATGCACTTGACCCACGCGCCAAACGCGCTTCGGCAAATCGATTTTCGCGCTTCCACTCGACTCACCCGGTACATTTATAATGCTCGACCTCCGAGAGCCGCTCGCGGCAACGCACGTACATCCTGAAGCCGGCAGGGGCGTGAACACGCTGGACCTTTTTCGTTCGGCTTTCAATTCCGCCCTTTTTTCCCTCCACGTGCTCCGGCGCGAAGAGGGAAAAGGAAACCGATCGAACGGAACCGTCCACACGTACACGGCCATCGTCACGCGTGTATCCGCGGTTTCACGGGAAGAAATATCGCGGTGATACGTCACGACGCCGATCGAGACCCGCGTGTTGTCGGCTCGAAATGGCTCCGAGTGGAGAAAAGCGAAAAGCGAGAGGAAGGTCAAGAAATCGGCACCTCCGACTCGCGGTTTACACACGCGGATGAGTTAAAGGGTTCGTGTTTCGACGATGTATCCGTTTTACGAATTTTCTTTCCATTTTTCTTTTTTCGTTTCTTTTGCTGAGGGAAAAGGGGGGGGGGTCTTGAGTCTCTCGAGGAGATACGGTGGAAAGTTGTCGCGGGAGAAAATATCGAGGAACGTACACGTACGTGCGTGTGCACACACGGAACGAAACGTAGGAGAAAAGGTGGAATTCGGATAAAGACGCGAAAACGGCAAGTTGGAAAATACGATTCCTCGCAAGAAATGATGGGATCGCGGGATAAATGGCGATAAAGATCGCGCGATCTCTATATCGAGACGTTCCTACTACACCCGGGAAGCTCGCTTTTCCTGCATGAGAAGGCGTTACCATTCGCGGAATGCTTCAACGTGGAAATGCGGTCGTCTTCTATCCGGAACAAGGACATTCACGGTAATATCTCGGATGAGATTAAACGGAGCTTGCATTCTTCGCATGGAGCGTAGGGTAATGTTCTCGGTAAATACAGCGCTTTCGGCGACTACGAGAATGGTACAAGAAACACGATTGTGCGTATCCCGAAACTACAAAATCCACTCCGAAACTCGAAATCTATGTAAAATATTCCGCGATGTTTCCGTGTTATATTTCGTCGTTATATCTAGCGTATTAAACCAGATATTTATATTTTTCTCTTTCGTTTCTTTATACCCCCCGTTTTTTAAAACAATAATGCCCCATTTCTGCTACTGTTCCGCTCGAGATTTGCACGGTAATTATTTCGGAGCACGAGCTTTACCAGCATGCAGGTATCGCTTAAAAGTGGCTTTTGTTTTACATCGCAACTGATGCCAACCCAAAGTGCTTGTATATGCGTTTAAAAATGGTCATTCCTTTGTTCGAGTAGACAAACAAAGGGCAATAGTACGGGTGCTCGGGCGTTGCCGAATAAATGTCCCTAAAGGAGCGAATCTCGAACAATCCTGCTCGCGGCACATCTCGGATTTATCCGTGCAAGCTGCATAAATCAGCGCGATACAACGCACGCCCGTAGAAGGTAATTACATTGGAAAGATACGGCGAACGAGATAAGAGAAAGATTCAGTTGTGACTTACATTGGATTGGTGGAGTTCCAGTAGATGTCCGGCAGGCGGGAACAGGTGGCCTCCCGAGGGAAGGCCTCCATCACGGCTAACAGAAGAAGAAATAGGATGAACCAAGGCATGATGTCCAGCTGAATCTTGAGGCCGTTTGTGTACCACTTCCAGGAAAAAACTGTGCGTCGTATCGGTCACCTGTGACAACGGAGTGCATAATTAATAACTCGTTCCGGGTCGGATAATCGGCTTAAACGCGAGACGAGCGCGATAACTCAAAGAGTCGCTGGTTACAGGTATTTAGCGTCCCTCCCCGGTTATACCGAGACCGAGGGAACTACTGTGCTTAAATAAAGCCGTAAACTGCACCGTGTAATTAGAATCCAAGAATTCAAGCTAATTAACGATTCAAGGAAGACTCCTATTCCTTTGGTATCCGCGAGGGCGTAGAAGGTTCTGCCGTAGACAATAAAAGGAAAGTAAAAGCCCGCCGACTCGTACAATCGTAACGAAGAAACCTGAACTTAATTTGTACTACGGTATAGTCTTGCATTCCCGTAATATCGTAACAACGTACTTTGCAGGCTACGCGTGAACAAAAACTGCACTTTCGCCTCTCGATCGCTTTTACTGCTGCGAAACAATTTCATTAGGAGCGTGTCGGTATTGTAAAATTCGTTAATATCACGGTACATCCGTTCGACAAACTTGTTCCGATGCAACCTATTAACGGGGACCATTTATACGCGAGGAATATCCATAGAAACGCGATGCGACGACGGAAATGGCTGGATCGCGAGGCGAGTTTGAGAAGTGAGAGAAGTTGCAGCAACCGAACGGTGGAATGACGAAGAGGCAGGACCAGCTACTTAAGAGGGAGCAAAAGGTTCAAAAGGAACAACGAATCGGGGCCACTTCTGACGGCGATGCATTTTTCAACGTTGTATGCAAGCAAAGTATCGCATAGCATCGGGTAAGAGCAAAGTAACGAGACAAGACAATAAGAAATGACAAACGAAAGTAGACGGAAGGTGCCAAGTGTCGGGACACAGTTATTGCAGTCACGTCTAGTTCAACCGCGAAAGCTCGCTCGGTAAGACAAGCCACGTTACCTCTTGCTACTTTTTCATGTTAACTGCGCTCAATTTAGCCCCCATCTGCCCGTCCTTGGTGTACATCGATTCAGATTTTTTCCAAGTTCCCGAATAACGCGCATTCCCCGCGAGATTTATGGACCCGATTTATACAGAACCGCGAAACTTCGCGGAATTTCTTATTGTCCGAAGAATTCGCGCGAGAACAATTTATTTTAAACATCTTTGCAAATGGAGCGACAAGTAGCGATGCACTGGCATAAATTTCCGAATTTAATTTGCGCGCCCGCGTCTACTGTCAGGCCTGATCTCCTCGCCGAGATACCAGTTCAACGTTCGTTCCTCGTTGCAAAAGACCCCCCATCGAGTGAATCTTGTTTGGAACAGAGTCACCTGCTTTCAGAGCCGTAGCCCCGGATGATCTCGAAGGAAAGGCGGAACTTTATTGCGTTCTTGCACGAAAGACACGTTTACGACGTGAGTCGGAAGAGAACGAGAGTGAAACGTGTGGCGTGGTCCGTCTCTGAAGAGCGAGAAGAAGAAGCTGGAATAAAGCATGAAACAGTGTACATTCGGTAGAGAAGAAGACCATTAAAGATCTACCGAGCTGTCGGATAGCTCGCTGTTCTGTTCGCGGAGCAGGCTCAACCTTAGCTACAGGATTTTTCTCCTATTCTCTCTTTCTGTCTTCACCCTTTCTCTCCTCATTCCTCTCGCTCGCCATCGTTTCACTCTCCTCCTCCCTCTCCTTTTCTCCTCTGATTTACCGCGTCAAAGACTGATTTTCTCGAGGAGTTACGAAATCACGATACGTTTCCTGGATTTTCCTCGCTATTCGGCCAAATAACTTCCATTACGCACTTCGAGGACATCGTTTGACAAGAAGTAGAGAATAATTACTTCCTTCATGGTTCACCGATTGTTTTTAACTCCGGACCCCTTCGGTTCAATGTCCCTTCGCTACGAAACTACTCTATCCAGAACTAACCGTTCTAGCTATTAATTAAGCTCCACTGCGAGAACACTCGTAAACCCTTTAAAATTTATGCACTAATAATAATAAGAGGGAAAAGTACGCTCGAAGTTTCCCATTGCGACATAAGGACATCGTTCGGGGTCTTGCTTCATTATACATACGTGCCACTAGTCGCGAGTACCACAAATTTCCATTTAAATGTAATTATTTTCTCGCGTGTGTTTGCCGTTCGGATAATTAAATAGATGAACCAATCAACCGGTGAACCAACGGGGTTCGAAAAAATAACATTGTCTAACCGTCTCTTCCATATGGCGTGTTGTTACCTGCGATATTCTGGTTGCGAAAAAAAAACCGCGCTGAAAATAAATAAATGCAATTCTCTAACGCGGAACATTAGCACATGACGCTAGTACATGACACTTGAACGAAAAAAAAAAAAAAAAAAA
>NW_016908980.1:256531-281384 GCF_001483705.2 Eufriesea mexicana | reverse complement strand
AAAAAAAAAAAAAAAAAAAGCAAGCCGCGCTGCAAAATTTAGTTCCTCATTAGTGTCCCTTCCGTAACCAGCGCCTCGAAATGTTAATTAAAACTGACAAAAACAATATTGTCGCGGGGACGGCTAACTTGCAAAATGTATGCATACAGATGCGTGCGTGTGCGCGTGTACGTACGTGTATATCCCGTAATGGATGAGCACGGTTGTTTTGTTTTGAATGAATACCGGCGAGGCATCGCGTGTGCACGCGCACGCATATCTACATGCAGGTGCACGCAGACACGTGTACAAAGGGACAATGTAAGTGAATCGACCGATACACGCTCAGCCGTGTGTTCGTATATACGTATACATATATAGATATATCCACATGTATGCGTGTGTATATATTTATATATATACGAATTGCTCCGATTGTATATATGTATACATATACGCATGTGAAATATAAACGCATAAGTTATATGGAAACATGACAGGATACTCACTTTTTGCAAGTGACCGAGTGGGCTGCGTCTGCACTTTCGTCACGTAAACACCACCGTTTATTGTTCTTCGGGTAGACAAGCGTTTAACCGTGCGCGTGGCACAATTACAGAGCGATTGCCTCCACGGACTAGCACGTAATCCCGGCTAAATCGGACAAAGGATCTATACGAAGAGGCTGCTGCGTGCACGCTGAAAATCGAGCTCGAGGAATCGTTACTCGCGGTGATAATTGAAACTGGAATTAACCTCGACGACGATGTAACGCGCGTAATCGAATCTCCGACGTTAGCGTAGAGCGAGGAAATTTTCGGTTACTATCGATCAGCGATACGACCTTGAGAAACTCGGGGAGAGGGGAAAGAAGCGAGCGGTAAGGAGCAGATGATACGAGAACGGCACGGCGTTGGGTGGTTAAAAGCGATTGAACGAATTAATTAGGATGTTAATTAATCGATTAATCGATGCTCGTAACGGTGCGCGAGTAATTGGCCACGCGCTGTCTGTTGTCTCGATCGACACGCCGAATTCGGAATTCACGAGGTCGCGGCAATCCTTCCACTCTCACGGAGTAAACACGACGTCGATGTTCCCTTGTAATCCAACTGGGAAAGGAGCTTTTTTCTGCACACACAGGTACTACCTTTTTCACGTGTCGGTACGACAAATCATTCGTCCACGAGCACTAACCTTCGCGGAGGACACACGCGGACCGAAATGTCACGTAACACGATGCCGAATTAATGGCCGGTATACGGAGAACGTTAGCGTCGAATTTCAGTTGCTAAATGCAGGCTTAGTTTCTTGAATGCTGCGCCACCGCAGGATTCAACGTCGAGATTATAACGCTATGGGTGAAACACCGGCTCTCGGAATACCTTAAGACGATAGTCCTCCCTGTGGTCTTTCGTAAAAACTCCGAAGGGAAGGTTAGTTCAATGACAAACCGGTCGTTAGTCGCCTCTCTCCGATTGTTTTCCACTGGGGTCACGTACGAGTCGTGACACGCTCGATCGAATACAAGCTCCCTTCCAAAGATACCACCTTTCGTATGCCGGAAATTTTATTATTCCTCCTCTCGATACCCGTACGAACGTTTCGATGCCGATATCTTGCACGTAGTCGACCAAAAGGGTATCGAAAGATTCCAACCTTACACGAACGTTGCAACCACTGCGATACTTCGTTTGCGCGCGAAACGAGCTCTCGATTTTTCGAACGCGATCAACTTCGCGAGGTTATGTCCGTTACGGACTTTGCCTTCTCCGACTAATGGCGTCTTCGTTCCTCGAAATGTTTACCGCCGCGTAAATATTCCTAGATCCTCACTTTGTAACTCGATATGCGCCTCGGACACGAACTATATTCGATGATATTCGATTGACCAATAGGAACGCACTTCGGTTCGATATTTCGACGATTCGTCGATACACTTCGAGTAAACGTAATGGCGTTAAATCTACGTCGCAACGACACTACAACACAATCCGAACGCGGGTAAAAGTAATCGCGACGAAATTTTTAGCCGCCACAATGGACACTGATCGAAGCACAAACCCGTTTACCGGTATATCTCGCGTAATGCTTTCGTACCGGTACTGATTTCCACCACGCATAAGATACACGCGCTCTAATGGTGCTCGTGTATAAACTACGGTTTGCTCCTTCGCGGTAGCTCGTCCCCCAACGCTCGACCCTTCGGCACTGCTGATACGAACGAACAAAATGTCACACGGCACAGATATCCTTTAAGGACGCCTTACACGAGTCACGTTTAATCACTGTCAACAGTTCTGTTTCCTTTCCACCACTCTTTTCGCCGTCACTCTCCCTCTCCGCTCCGAAATGAAAACACGCGAGACGGACACCGGTAAGCACTGCGGCTGACACGATCGTGACCGAAGCGAACCGAACGAGAAACGAGCGCTTCGTTCGAGTGGACCGTACGACCAGTGTGTTAAACCGGTGATTGATTTGCTGCCGCAAAACAGCCGGTGAATACTGTTTAAATAGATGTTCTGTCACGAGAAAATGTGACCCTACGTCTGCTTCGATCTCAGATGTAAGCGTGTATCTGTACTCTTTATTTTTGCCAAGATCGCGTGGGTTCTTTCAATCGCAGTCCGGTTCCGTGGCTGCTCGCTCGTCCGTTGGCGGGCTTCGAATGACGAGCTGCGATCGCTCCCCACGCAACGCTCCGGCTCTCTCACTCCTTCTCCCTCGTACCTTGCGCACACTCTCTCTGTCGCGTTCGCAAGCGTTCCGTCTCCCTTTGCCGCTACCTTCCTCGCTCTCTCTCGCGATGCTTTCGCTGGCTGGCGCACACTCTCTTCCTCTTTCTCTTTCTCTCCTGGCGATGCAGCTACGGCAGAGCGACGAGGAAAGGACTCGCCCAAGAGTATGCCGAATACCGTGCGCGCGACAAAGATGGCGAGCAACATGCGCAAGCGCCAAGAACGTACATACTTACTGGTGCTATCTGCGAGGCGGTAAAAGCACCCCCCGCGAGCGTAACTTCCGTGCAGTGGTGGAAGAAGCGTGAGTCCCCCGCAGCACCCTGCCGTAAGATACGGGGGTGCGCGACTACCTAGCGCACGGAATACGTGCACACAAGAAAGATCCGTCGTGTACGAACCTATCTCCTCGGTTGCGCGCGAGAGGAACATTTTTAACACCGATGAGGCGGCTCAGCCGGCCATCTCATTAAGGGTGTCGCGGTGCAAGGGATATGTTGCACTCGCACGATGCGTTTCGCCAAGCACGCAATTAAAAGTCGCGCTTTCGTCGCCATTTAAAACTGTTGTACGAAATACGAAAAACGCGTGCAACCCCGTACCTTTGAGTAAACCGTTTAAAATACCTTCTTTGACGGAACTTACTTATCGATCATTTTACGCCTACTCTTACGCGATTTTACGCATATTCGTTTCCCATAGTAAACGCGATATTTCGAATAACGCTGTTATTTTTCACGCGAACTTCAATTAACACTCGTCCATTTAGCACCTTCTTTATTCCCTTATATATTTCCTTCGCTTTCTATTCGTTTAATCTGTTTATATTTAACTTTTACAACAACGTTATCGCATGCGTGTACTGCGTATTTCTTAATTGAATAAATGGAAACATGCAAATTTCCTATATTGATTAAATGTTGATTTTGGATATTTTCGTTCAACTTCGTGTAAACAAAATCTCGGCTATAGAGTTAATCAAATAACAGTAGTTTTGCGATGTATTGGATTAAACAAACCGTTTTTCCAATCTTTTACGTACAGGCTGTTATATATGAAAAAAATATACTTCTTTTTTTTTTTTGTAAATATAAAAAAGTAATTACGTAAAAACGTCATGAAAAGTAACATACGTTGCAATTTGCGAAAACAATGCTGTATACGTATAATTGTTAACAAATAACGAAATTCGAGTGAAAAATTTGCACGAAAACTAAAGTAAAAGGCTTTTATAACTGTAATTCTAATTCCTTTGTGAATCGGTTCTCTGTACTATTTCCAATATTGTCGATTAATTTTTATCGTTAATTACAGAGAAAATTTGTCACGAAATCCATTAAAATGTAACTGGGTTTAAAGTAAATGTGGAAAATAATAAAAGTTTTCATCCATCCGACGATATAATAAAACAGAATATAAAGCGTGATAGAAAAATAGAAATTTTAATGTCACGTGGGCAAGTTTGAAACCAACGCGAGAGTCCGAGATCTACTGAAACTCGCTACGAGTAACTTGTTCGGTGTTAGCTATTAAAGTCCTCTTATCTAAAAACTCCTTTAAAAGTATACTACCAAAAAAGACGGCATCACAGTCCACAAGAACCTAGCTCGCCTTAGCGACTCGAGAAAGATCGTATCTCTTTACTGTTCATCGACTTCGCTCGGTAGTTACGCGTGCTCCGGATTCAATTTTCCAGTAACAAGCAGCTTGTCAATATAGAGTCGAAAATTGGCCTGCTTCATTTCCTGAAGAGTAAATTGTGACGTTTTTATTGCTACGCGTTAAATCTTTCAAAGCAATCGATTTTCCGTTAGTATCAGAGTTGCTTACTACGCACAGAACTTAGTCTACAAAGTTTCCTGCGATGATACTTCGTAACTCGTTTAAAATATTAATTTTCTAATGAAAACTTTCTAATTAATGTCGTATTAATATATCATCGTGCACAGTAAATTCCTGCTTTAATAAAATTTTCAACTAATCTCCCAGAGCACAGTAGAATGTAATTATTACCACGGTGAAATTTTCAGCCAATTGTGTATGAAGCTTCAAACGTTAATGAACCTTTATTCTTCCAGTTACCGCGTTAATTTAACTCGGAAAATATTTCATGAAAATAACTTTAGACGATGCGCGTGTGATTTTCAAACGAATTAGTCGAAAAACAGTTCGTTAAAAAGCAACAGCGTTTCGCCAACGATTTCCTCGTTAAAAGATTCAACTGCCGGAAGTTATTCGAATGAAGATTGGGATCAGTTCGCGTAGAAATGTTCCATCACCTCGTTTCTATTCATGAATGGAATATATTTTATGTACAAATAGTTAACCAAAGTTCATTCCTATCTCGTTCGTTTCTTTCTACGTGGCCGTATTAATTACGATATTCTGAAATTATTCAAATATCATACCGCGTACGAACAAATTATATGCACCCCGCGCGTACTAATGAGCTCTTTATATTTACTACAGAATTACTTTCCGCGCAAATACGAATCTGAGCGTGAACGATTTTAGGGAGACGGTAAATCACTTGGATTAAGTCGTGTTAAACCGTACCGAAAGCTGCGGTTTTGATATACACGTATACGGATAAGTTGTCTGGTAAATTACGATCGATATGTGGTAGAAACGACGTGTCGACGATCCTCATTTTTCTCCGCCGCTCTAAATAATGAAAGTCAACCCAGTCTTGGCAAATACCGGCCAGACGAGGAATTGTTGCGTGCTACCTTGCGCTCCTGTCGTGTTCGTTTTCGTTCGTTCGGCCTGTCTTCGAAAGACAACCGTCCTCGTCGGTGTATTGAACTTTCTTCCTGCGATTAAATATTTAACGCCTGGATCGATACAGTTCCGTACATCCACGGTCTGCGACACGAGCTATCCGGCTGTTCTATGCGAGACTCTTCTACTGACCAGTCCGAGAAATTACCAACCGACCCTTTGCTTTCCTCGTACGCAAACACGTTCGTGTATGTCACTCTCAATCTACTTCATCCTCCCCTTTCAAGCGACTAAAAACATTTTCCTGTAGGAGACAGTCGAAGTGGGCGGCACCCTTGCAAAAATATCTCGGATACCCCTGAAACAGGTCTCTCGAAAGTTCGCTTACTTCGACGCAAACGTAAAGATTTCAATCGTTCGCAAAGTGATTTATCGCATAGTTGCTAGTAATTTTATGGAGAAAATTACCCGATGTACTCGTGCTTCGAGTCTAGGGGTCGATACGCAAAAAAACCATGGTATGCTATCGGTGAAATCCACGACACGGCTCGCGGTATAGGTACCTCAAAATTGATCGTATAAATGCATAAGCGACGTTTCTTTCTCCTAGACAGTTCTTCCTGGGATCGATATACGAAAGGCGCGTAAATGTCAATATTTATTGACGCGAACCCCTGTATCCCTCGACGATGATTGCCTTTGCCGTAGTTCACCTACCTGTCCTAACACCCACCGCTTTACGTCCCTTTACCTTTTCTAACTCTCGCACGATATGTCATGCCATTTTCTTGGAGCACGTTATAATTTATCTTCGGCAGTAATGTCACGCCAGAAATGTAAAAACGGATATTTGTGACCGTGATTTATTACGCGAAACGTTTTAAAAAGATTAAAGATATGAATGTCGTTAAAATTCTAAAAGATCTTGTTTCGCGAATCTCCGCGCGCGGAAAAATATTACATAAAAATCGACGTAACCGAAATACATAAAGGAATGTCTGCCAGCGTTTGAAAAAACGACGTTCTTTAAGCGAACGTTATTTTAATTTATTCGTTTGAAATGCGCTTGCATTTGTTACGCACGAACAACTAGAATTTATTCAATAAGTTACCGCTATGCCACACCGACGTTGTGGATAGACGTTGTCTATAGAAATGAGTATGTAGATTCAAATGTAGCATAAGATAAAAAGATTTTTCAGAGACGGTGGTTCCATACCCGAGCGGTACTTTTGTTCTGCGGTACATAGAGCTTTTAAACTGGTTGTCCCAGTTCTTCCTGAATTTTAATTCTAAAATATTGTACTACTTACATTTTCTAGCCATTCTTATTTTTATTACAATTATTTTTCCCCTTTCTCCTTTTTTTGGGGGGGGAATAAATTAACGAACCCGAGGACATTGACCGCGCACATAAAACGCAAGGTAAAGGCAAATTGGCTTAACAAGATTAAGTTGGTTTAAATATACCTCTAACGGTGACAACAATTTGAATTCAAATGTAGTGGAGCTCTTACGAGCACGAGAGATAAAAATATAAATATCAATGAAGCTAATGATTACGACGTGTCGCGTGTGTTTAATATTTTAATTACAATTTGAAACGGTTCTCTCGCATTTTATAATAAATTATTTTAGTCAACTCTGACATACGCGATTAATTTGACGTGTTCTTGTCGGCTCGTTAGAACGTCGCTTTTGATCGCGGTAGATTATATCGAAATGCGGTTTTCTTTACGAGAAAACTGATCAAAGGATATTAGTCAATCGTGTTTCTCATATACATAAACGGAGATTACTTGGTCAGAGTACAGTTCATACCGGTTAACGAGCTGACCGCATGGGGCAACACAGTTGACTTACGTCGTGACCGTACTGTGATCTTGCATTTGCGGCTAATCAGCAACTGAGATTGGTTTCAAAGGACTTACAACTAGTATCAAATGCTCCCATTTGGCATTTGCTTCTAATGTTAATACGCGGATGATACAGATATGTCTTGGTGCATCTTGATACCGGGATTATATTCCGAACCCTTAATGCCCTAATGCCTTCCTAACTATTTAATGAAAAAATGGCAGAAACACGGGAAAATGTTAATTCAATATCGTAATGCGCATTAAAGAGTAATTTCATCTACGCGATATCGAAAATTTATCGATTTTCATTAATCATCCTCGCAACTCGCCCCGTGTCGGAACGAACGTATAGAATAGCGTGTATCTATTTAATCATTTTTATCATGCAGTACTTTGAAATCGATGTATACAACTCGTCAGAAGCGCGCGTTCAGCTCTCGCACGGATGAATCTTTAACTTCATCAGCTTTTACAGTAGGTTTGCTCGAGTCGCGTCGAGCATCAAACAGAAAATGCAAGTCAGTTGGCCAATCCATTAAAACCATTTCATTGGAGACTTGCTGCGTAACGTCTATAACTCGGCTGACTTGCACTACGTCGGTGATATTTCAGGTAGCGTATGACGAACACTTATAACGCTCTCCTTTTTTACGTTATTTCAGTACGTGGGCAGAAAGTACGAGGGAAAAGATCGGAAAAGGTAACATATCCGGTAGGGAATTCGGCTTATCCTTTCTCAGCTTATCCGAATGCGGAAGGAACTTCTGTCGCCATTTTAATCCACTCGCCGCGTGCCTGGAATACTGGATTTTTAGAAACAGTAGGAACTGGTTGCGTTGTTTGGCGTAGATTCTAAAACGCTGGAACCGTAACTACGGCTTCCCGTTTAAAATTGCCCGATAATGGCCGCTGCGGTTTCGGATTGACGGCCGGTTCTTTTGTAGGTGCGCCAGGGTGTACGGTCGTGCAAACACGCTTTCATTCGTTCGTTCGTTTTTGACCAATCCTGTCATCGAATTGTCTGTCCAACGTTGTTTCGCGTGCGCGTTTGTTCGTCAGTTTCGCAACTTTACAAGCAATAACCAAAAGCGTGCGGGACAGGTTTATGACTAGGCGCGGTGGTCCTTACGCTTTCGCATTACGCCTGACTGACAGCTGCGGTCGGATCCTTGCGATGCGTGTCAGCGCTTTACGAGCCACGGGTCTTCTTATCAAGGTTCGTCGTACAACAGGCAAGATTGCTTTAAATTCGAAATGCCAACCGCTCCCTTTATCCGGGGTTTCGTAGTTAAACCCTGGATTAAGTTTATTAAGACAGTAGAAAGGAATAATGACCCATATTTAGCGTCACGCGCTAGCTTTGCCATAGTTCTTCGCAACCAAGAGTTTTTCCACCTATCAATTGACCGTTTGTCGATATTCGTATAAAAAACACCGGGAGAGTCGAGAATAGAATCCTACAGACCATGGTGGATACATAAATACAAGCAGTCAGGTGTCAAAGTGAGAAACTCCACGATTCTTTATACACTGGCTATTTTTAGTCCATCGCCGTGACGCTTTTATTCCGCGAGACATGTGTTACGGTTCTCTTCTATATCCCCAACCTTTATATCTAGCACCTTGACTGACGATTCCTGATTGCTACAAGTAAGTATTAAACTATCGATCTTACCATACAGTTTCTTAGCCAGAGAACTTTTCAGAGAACTTGGCATTTTTCGACGGTTTCATCCCACGTATTATAGTTCATTCGTTTCTTCTCTGTACACTCAGACACGCCGATCGTACGAACGTTATAATACCATTACCAGTTGGTATTCCAACTTATTTATCCTGATTCGGAATTATGGTAAGATGGTTCTATTTCTACGTCGAAAGTACGAACAGTGACCCGGAGAAGAATTAATGAATTACTCGCAATGAATTACGCAAACTGCAACGTAGCCTCGCGTCTCATGCTTGCCAGCGGGGCACGGTTCACCCTATTACTCAGGCAACTTTAAAATGGAATTCTATTTTGTTGGTATTTAAAGTGATTTATGAGTTCGTTCCTATTTACGAAACAGATGTCTACTGACCCCGCGGTGTCTGTCGTCATTAAAGAACAATCCGTAAGAAAGAAAACTGTATTTCCCACTGGAGCGAGGGCACGTTTTGAAAAGGTAGGAACTGCAGACAAACTAGGCACTCTCTAACTCGTTGCGCGGGTGGAACGGAGATAGAATAAGTAGGTTAACGAAATGGTCGTTCGCAAGCTTGAGATACCGCCACCAATTTCAGTGGCCCTCAACTCGATTCGAAGTTTGTCCTGGCCGGTAGGATCCCCATGGTGGAACGCGCCACGAAGCGACAACAATTTTCCAGTCGGTTGTTTCTCCTTCGTGCCGCCACGCATGCATGCACAAAATGTACTTTGCACGTAAGCCTCGGAAACGGAAGATCTCTAGCTCTTAGGAAGGTCTACCAGCTGGGCCGGGATTCCGCTCGCGGCGCGCCGGAGGAACGGAAAGGAACGAAAGGAAGAATTATCGGGAGCCACCGTTGGGAACGGGGTCTGCTTGATTAGGGCATACAAGAAAGACATTCCATCGGTGAATTCCTCGCGATCTGTTTTTCGACCAGTGTCCGCCCGTTTCGCTTCAGCGTTAATTACGTTATTATCGACACGAGTCCTGAATAACTTTTCTTTTTCCTACGTCCACCATGCTTCTTGCGTGGCCCTCGTTCTCCATCTTAGTTTATGTAGGAATAGGTAGCCGGACAAGAGAACGATTATTTTCATTACGGATTTGATTGCTTAATTTTATTACTCTTCTTTACATAACATGGCATTAAGTACAAATGGAAAGCGAAACGAATCGATTATTCGTATCGCGAGTTATTTTACGGAAAGCAATAAATAATCTTTGACTTGCACGTTGTCTTCGTAAAGTATATCTAAACAGCTTCGCTGGTTTCGGCGATGCAGCTTACGGTCTCGAATACAACTCAACGATGAAGTGGATTCCATGGTTCCTCTGGCTCTTGAAGCGAAGGGTAACGTTCTGGTATCCTGGACCACCCCTGAGAAGGCTGGCGTACGCACCGGTACCATCGGTTTTCTGATCAAGGATCCGGACCATAGTAATTCTTTCCCATCTGCTGGTATTGAAGGTCATCTCGTCTGAAACGATTTGCCAGAAGGCAGATTTCTTCACGACGGATTGTCTGAGTACCAGTCTGTCGCCAGGCATTCTGAACCCAACGATCAAGTCGTGAGACTTGTTCGAGTTGTTGGCGGCATATGGACCGACTTGAGGAACCGAACTGACTTGTGCATTAAATACAAATATGGCTGCAATAGCCAAGTAAAGAAGCACACTTGGACCAGACATGATCGGCGTTTATAAACTTTTCGTATACACTTATAAACTCGGTAGTTTTACTCTTGTCGCCTCGGTGCTGCAGACTGAGCTTCGATACCAGCTGGCTGCTTAAATATCTGCACCGATCAACTTATCAGTTTGCTCACTTATCACGGTGTGTTTGTAGCGGTATATGTTCTCGTTCTGGAAAGGTTTATTCTAGGAATACAAGGTTGTGGATGATGTTTTCGCGTTAAGTTTACTGCGTGATGCTATCGATCGATTATCGTTTGCGATAAATGATCGTTTTCGCGGAATTAAATATCAATTATTACGAGCCGAGTAATCTAAGTAACGGTATCGTAAATAGATTACAAACGCTAAAGTATCTATCGTGTTGGATGATATTAGAATTTTTAGACCTGAACGTGATGCATCTTAAAGTAGTACGAACTATATATGATTATTCGTAGTTTGTTCAATTTCCTCACGCTTTGTACGATTCACCAATTTGTACGCGAATGTTGACATCGTTCCTTCGTTCTTGACTCATTTCCAGAAACGTTATTGTACACGCGATGTTCTGTGTGTTATTCGCAAACACCGTTATCTCTCTGCTTTCGAGAAATGCGAAAGACACTGTGCGCGTATCTCTATGATTATCGATATTCAATTATTCGTTTCCCGGAAATTCGAGGTAGCCTAATAATTCCCGAAACAACTCGTAGACCTAAATCTTTTCAGATGCAGGCGATAATCATCGTTATCAAAGATAGACCACCGTGTGTAAGGTGTTTGGCCTCAATCTCGTAATAGACGGTGATCTCTATAATTCATGAGCAACCCAACTCTATCTAATGCTGCATCCTGCCGTGTGTACTCTGCTCACATGCACGCACACGTCTTCGGATTCCATGCACCTTCGATGGCTTGCGTTCGCAAACTCACGGCGCGAGGCCTTTGAAAGCATCCACGTAACGTATTATCGAATAGTTTAACTGGCGCGCGTCTAAATAACTGCAAAAATAATTTAAATAACTAATTACGCGAACGCAACGAGATTTCGTGCGCGGGAAAAGCATGTTTGCTCGCGTTTTAATGATGTTGTCGCTTCCGCGTATTTTGTGTGCGTAATACGGACAATTAGATTTATCCGCGAATAAATATTTGCCTTTCTGTTCACGTGTCGCGTGTTCATTCGCTAGGATTTCGAGCACATTCTTTCCTATGCATTTTCCAAATTTTCTTACGCGTCACGTCAGACCGCGGAATCTCGCATTTGGCGCCCTACATTACGGGCTCTACTACCGACTGCGAGTGCTGGAGCCGCTTTGTCAAGGCCGTTGTAGGTTGTTTGCTCAGATGCTTGTTAACCGTGTGAGCATCCAATATGTTACCTCGTGTATGCACTTAGGTCCTGCATCGAGAGTAGATTCACTCGGATCATTAAGTCAATTGCTGGATACACGATGACAGAATATCGCTGCTAACAATCGTGAAATGCATTCGAAGACAGACGTTGTTTCGCTAACGGACCGTTTACTTAACTCTCGATCAAAAAAAAAGAAAAGAAAAAAACGGAAAAAATGGCAATTATTTTCTTTTCTTTCCTCGAAACGAGATATAAATGAAATTGATTTGAAAATTCGAACAGAGGTTTCGTTCCCATCAATTTTTCAGCGGGATGACGCGAGTGCGTGATGGCGACTAGAAAATTGCAAGATTCCCGGTATATAGAGACGCGTGTATTCCAGGAGACCACCAACGTGGAAGTCTTGCGTTCGGATACAGGTATAAGCTATCTATATTCCCACGCGGCCATTTACAAAGATGAAGACACAAGTAGAAGAGGCAAGTCTTCGCTTTCCAACCTACAAACGATGGTGCACGACACGGATGCGCCAGCATTCTTCGCTCGAGGAAGAAACATCGACTCCGGGGTCATTCGCGCCTAGTCCGCTGGACTGAAGACGTTCTCCGAGTTCACGAATCATCGGCAAGACGCTTTAGCCATTAATTATCCGTTTGTGTACCTCGGAAATCCGAGGCAGGGGTCGATTAGAACCGTCTTAACGAGCTCTTGGGTAACGACGATCCGAGGGTTGAATCCGCTTTCCTGGCTCCTCGAATCGTTCGCTGGCGAACACGGATCGGTTGCATTGCGACAAAATTTTCGCCGGTCATTTGAGAATGTTCGACGTCGCGCGTATTACCGCGATCAAACATCCACGGCATAACAGATCGCGTATCGTCGAATAATTAATACGTTACGGGGAAATTTAATTGGATTATGATAAGAAGGGTGAATTGGAACACGGTTCATCGGATCGATAATGCGAAACAGGGAGGATTTTCGTTGGGACAACGTTAATTATAAATCGCTTTGCGAAGAGGAGAATGGAAGAATCGTGGGTGTGCGAGGCTAAGGGACGAGGATAAAGGGATAATAAGCGTCGAGGTCACCCGTTGGGACAATTAGGCGAACAGAAAAGTTCCATCGCAGTACTGCGGCCTCCTGACCGCCCCTATAAGAGTCAGAATGGCAGCTACTAGATTTCTCCATTACTCAAAGCCGTCCGTGCCTTTTCGGGAATTAACATATTATATTGGACTTACAGCGTCGCGACGGAGTATCGTGCGTCGAACAGATGTGTCTATGCTAGTAACCAGAGGAACGATCATTTTTATCGATTATTCAAGCACCAACAGCCGATTGCACATTCGCACGCAAGGTGTTCGAGAAGCGAGATATCAAACGCAAGAAGCGGATAATCGCAAGTAGGTCGTTTCCTTTCTTCAAAAAGTATCATCAATATTGTAGGATAGCGAAGCTGGTCTTGAGACAGCGAAAATTCACGAAAGAACAAGAACGCGATAACGCAAACACAAAATTCGTAAACTGATTTAACTTAGGGAAAGGACACCAAGATAACGAAAACACACAAAGACGCACTCTTTTAAAACTCTCTTTCCAACACCAAGCGACTCACGCTTGTGCTGGTCACAACCGATTTCCAAGGACTCTGTTTTGGTTGTCAAGGCCCACGCTTTTATGCTTTCCTTAACCAACGCTTCACCTCCCCGTAGAGGAGTCGCGCAACTTAATTTTGTTATATAGAATAACTTTTCGATTTGCTTCCAGAAGATATGAATCGGTTTACAATTTGTTTTTGTTGGCAATAGCCAATTCGCGATTCCTTTTGGTATCCTACAATATCGTATCGTCAATATCGTATGAATAGAGATCGTATAGCGTAGAAATTTAATTCCATTTCGTTCGGAGCGATATATCGCGCGAATGAACAACGATCGCGAGAATTTCCACCTACGCGTGGTTCATCGAAAACACCTAGTTTGACGTTTCTGGGAAGTCATCGTTACGTCGGTAATTAAACAAGCGTAACCGATCGGCTGTGTGTTTATTTCGGATCGAAATGGTGTATCATGAATCCGTTATTCGTTGATCATACATTATGAAGAGAAACTCAGCTGCATTGAGCCACGATAGTTTTGGTTTATGGTGTTCCGATCATCCCTATAGAGTTGCACGCGGTAGCGGCGGCAGCGGCGGTGTACATTTGTACACGTAATTTGCATTCGTCGCAATACGATAAGGTTAAATAGTTGCTCCCGACAACCGCAGTCCCAACATTCTAAACATACAATCGATTCGCTTGTATTATTACGTTCGACTGTAACAATCTATGATACTCTTGTCCATCGTTATCGCATCGATGCTTCTCGCGGTTCGATAAATGTACATCTAATCGCGAAATTAATGAACGATTGCGACATAAATGCAGATATTGGGAAGAAAGAAAATGGCGGAATCGCGGGACTGGTCATTTCGGCACAGCGATCGGGGAAAATTTCAGCCAATCGAAATTCGCCGATAGATCTGGAACGCGAACGAGCGCAAGTTTTCGTGGCTAATCCTCAGAAAGCTAGGGCTGCAACGACGTCGATGCGCTTTCAGGTGGACGACGTGTGCGGCCGTAAAGTCGTGAAACGACGTCCCGACGGCCCTTTCCATGTGCGGGTAATCCTCGTAGATTGGCGCGGTGCAATAATTCGTCTCGTATCGGCCTCATGGGGGCTCGGCCGGCTCGGGGGGTTGGAAGGGTGCTAAACGACCGATATTTTTTTCCTCGAGAAGCGCCGGTCTCGATTTGTTGCATGCCTTACCTGTCGTGCATCCTATCTTGCGCTCATCGTGTGCCAGTCGCCCTGAACATTCTCTTTATGCGCCGCCACCTTTATGCATCGTTAAAACAGGCAGCCGCGCCGCGGCAGTAGTAAAACCGCAGTAAATCGATGTATCGTTGCGACGACGATGCTTAAACGTGGCAAAGGGTGAATGGGAAGCGGACAAATGAGAAAAACGAAAAGCGGAGCAGAGCTCTGCCTTTCGAGTGCCAAACTCGTGATTAATGAACGGTGCGAACCCGAAAACGTAAAAATATCTCGCAACTTTCAAACGGCACGTTCTAAAAATTGGTTCGAAAGATGTATTTTTCGTAATCGGATTTCCTGCATAGAGAGATATCCGTTTGAACGTCGAACTGAGAGTCCGATGCGCCGAATATCGGCAAAGAGTCATTATAGAACAGTTTGATTCGAAACAAATTTTTCATCCGGTAGTTAATTAGGAAAATGGAGCATGATATAGTACCAATTTATTTAACATTCTTCCATTTATAACATTGATACACAGCTCTGAAAAAGACGAGTTCCAAATTACCTGAAACTATCATCATGCAATATAAATGCTACGTCTATTATTACTGAACAGTAAATGAAACAATGAAATCCAATTAGTACACCTTAAATTGAATAAAGTTTCAAATCTCTGTTGAAATATTTTCGTAGCTACACCGCTTTGAACGTATTTAATATTCATTACACCTTTTCGTTATACATTCAGCACGATTCAGAGTTCATTCTTCTGACACTTTAAAGCTTGAAGTCTCCTCTACATTTCACAGAAACAATTAGCAGCAACTAGCAGCAACTTCCAAAGATATGTAAATAAAAAGATGCTCCAACACCGACCGGTATCTGAGCTCTGCACTCCAGTCACTTTATTTGACACTTGAAAATGAAGGAAAAATTGAGAGACCATTTAGAAAACTGCCTTTCCCAAGCTATGTTAATTAAATATGGCAACGTACAATCGAAATCTAGAATCCACAATCGATATTAAATAATCCGCAGTTGCTTTATACGATTTTCATTCCTGCCGCTTTATTTCGCACATGGCACGTAAAAATCGGAGCAAAATTGGGAGAACAATTGAAAAACTGCCTTTACAAAGTTGTGTTAGCTAAATATCCCAATCCACATCGAAGATGATGATAATATTAATGATACCAAGAAGAAGTCGTAACTCCATCATGTTTCTCATCTGAATAATTCATTGTTTATTAATAATTATTTGCTATTTATTCTTTATTATTTTATTTTGCGCGTATCACATTTATTTCATTTATTTGAAATCATTTATTTGAAGCAAAAGCATTTTTTTGGAAAAATAGGCTAATTTTTTGGAGCGCCCCGTTCCCAGTGTGCGTCGTTTGTCGTCACGGTCGCGGAAATTAATACTGCAAACGGAACTTTTCCCCCGTTCGAAGAAAATTACGTAATAAAGGAAAAGATTCCTTCTGCGAAGGAAGCTAGACGCCAACGACTTAATTAAGACCTCCCGTCGCTGATCCTTCTACGAAATTTTCGTCGTCCATTCTTCCGGAAGACATGACAGAGACGAGCAAGAAGCGGAGAGACAAACACGGAATAGCCATGAACGCAGGAAGACCGGAAGGTGCTGCGAGGTAGCGTAAACAATTGCCAGCACAATTAGGAAACGTTTGTCCGTCTGTGTTTATCGAAGGATCCGTAACTAGCTTAGGTAACACCTATCCATTTGCTACCCGGCAACGGAGCCTCGACTCGGTCATGCGGACAATCTACAGAAATGTTATTGCGTTCCCGGAAACGACGAATCCGTCGGACGATCGATTAAGATTCGACAGCTTATTTTCGTCGTTGTTGTTACCTATCGCGTGTGTCATCCGGAACGTAATCCGTTATTCAGAAAGATCTTACCGCGGGAAATTGTTTACGGTGTATCAATCCTTATCTCAAGACGTTTCGTAATGCGAGAAACTTTTATCTACCTCGGCACGTTAACTAGAACCAGAAATAATCGGATAAAGGTCCCGCGAGAAACATGAGATTCAACGGATTAACAAGCTTGCGTCCGTCAACGTTAGCAGAAATTGGATTTGGATCATTTGCAGTTAAACGGTCGGCGTCGGTATAAAGCGGATATTTTTCATTCCTCGTGATCGGCAAAGAACAGAATCGCCGGATTTCAGGCAAACTGTCCGGAAGATTATACGATTACAAGTTATGTCAGAGAAAATAGAGTTATCGGCGCACAGAGCATGGAGCATATGCCACGGAAGAACTTGCCCTGACGTACGCTAATTTGATATTGGATAACCGTTTCCGTCGTCGGCGCGAACCGACGCGTGCCTCTGAAGGTGTGCACGTACACAACGAATTCTTACTATTTCGCGAAAAACGCGTTAAAATGAAAAAATGACGAATAACGCGTATCACCGAAAATAAAGGACGCAGGTTTGACAGCGGACGAATTTCTCCTTAAATAATGATCCATCGATGCCTGAGAGGTTAATAGGATTTTCGCTCATGACGAAATCGCAATTACTTTGATATTTCATACGAAATATCCGTGATTAGGTTAATCTATCCGCTTGTCGCGGACACTCTCTTCCATTTGGATTTACGATGGAAAATGAGAATAGTTTTCAAAGAGACGATGGAAGCCTATTTTCCTGGCACTGTATAAAAGGCGAACACGTAGGGGAAAAAAACTTAATTTAGTTCAACCTGTTCGTTTCCGATAGGTGTAGGTGTATGCATGTGGGCCGACATGCGGGTAATCGTTCTACCTTTCCAATCCCTACGGATACAAATTTTTTAGAAAATCCTTGCTGGTCGCCCGACTCGTTCTGTAATCTGCAGACGTTATAACGGACCACCATTATCTGTAAAGGAAGAAAAAAAAATAGTTAATGGTAGCAAAAAATTCATGAACCAAGCGAGACAGGCAGGAAGGAAGAAGGGAAAGATGGAAGAATGGAAGCTTGCTTTTTACCTTGCTTCTTTTCCATTCGTCCCTTACAGTGTCTTACACCGACCGATTCGCTTTACTTACATTTTTCCACAGTCATTATCTTAAAGCCTCGCCCATAACACGCATCTTCTCGTAATCGAATGATTACTACTATATTTTCCCTACTCGTTTACAGATAGTCAAGTACAATCGAGTAGGTAGCGCGAGTTACGAAGTAATTACGCGATAAGATCCATGTCTTCTAAAAATGTATTCTTGTTATGCTCCATATTTTTCCCATTCGTTTGAAATAAATTCTACCTAGTCACGAGTGGAAACTTACCGATTTACACGCAAAAGTCCGATAACATGGCGGAACATCGTTGAAATATGGATACCGTGGAAGTACTAACAGACTCAAACAGAGAACTGGTCACATAATCCCTTGGCGGTAAACTTGTCGCATTATCCGTTGCATCACGTTCGGCAACTAGGCGTTAGTTTCCAGCCAAGGGACATTAGGTTCCAGAGACGCTAAGAGAGTTGACAACAGGCACGAGTCACCTGAGAAACTAACGAGGCAAAGTTGACTTTGAGTCCTGAGAAATATGCGAGACAAATTACTGGACAAGTACCGTCGTTGTAGCCCTATACATGCTTCGACGTATACGGACGTACACGGATGTCTCTCTTAAGCAAACTTACGCGAAAACCAGAATAGTGTACCCCCCTATACGGGAATGTAATTAGTCGCTCGATGCGAAAGGAACGTTATCAAAAAGTCCAATCGAAAAGCGTTATCCTTATCGCGTGTTCGCACCGAATTAAAATGTATGCATCAACTTAGCTTTGGAACGATGTGTCATAGCGCGACATGAATCATACGACTGATATACAAACACGGCCGACGACAAATGTTTTATACCGTCGTTTAATTCGTACTTTTACTTTCAAATTACAACTGACTTCCAGTCCGGCGTTACAGCAATGGAAGGCAGATACATCATGTCCTATCGAAGGAAGCCATCAATGGCGTAACCAGGAAGCCGTCCAAAGTTCTCTAACGATGATGTATCGAGGCTATACGAGACCCCTAACTCGTGGCCATTCCGATACACCGTAAGTTACCGTTTCTTTCGCTCTTTCTTTCTTTTATCCTTTCCTTCGCCACCCTTACCGGGAGAAGCATTACCCCCCTTGGTATCCTTGAAGTTACCATCGATGATGACCGTGACAGATAGCCTGTCATAACTCGCCACTACGAAAAACGTATCTGCGGTCTGATGTTTGCTAAAAAAGTAACGCACGCCGGTTTTTCGATCCTGAAATGGACATGAATTATGTCGGTCGAATTGTGTAACGCCATCAATTCTTCGCTGATAAGCCGAAGGTTGGATTTAAATTACACCTCGCGTACGCGTTTCAAAGGAATAAAGCATGTTTGTAATCGACTCGAATTTCTTTCTCTTAATCCTGTTTGTTTGAACGTGTTATTTGGCGCGCGATGTTTTAAAGAAAGTAAGAAAACGTACATGTACGCGGGACACTGTACAGCTTTCAGCAGCGTATAACCCATTAGCTAAGCCGCGTCGAAATGATATTTTCGGAGGGATGGAAATTTTGATGGCTTACGGCAAAGAAGAGTTTGGAAAACTGTCAAGTCAAGCCGCGGAGACTTTTTAAAACCGAACGACGCTAGGGTCAACGGGGAACTGTCAAAGTAGCTTTAGTTTTCACAGGCAGCGCGCGTATTTCCGCATGGAGGAGAGCACTTTCCTACGTCGGTGATTCGCCACGCTTTTTATCTTTCTGCCCTTTTATGCTGTCGCTCTTAGTCCGGTACGACATTGATGATGCATTAAAATTCATCTGCACCTTTATTGCCGGTCGTTTCATAGAAATTTCCTGCCCGTTATCTTCCCGTAGATTCAGCTGTTGGGAAGAAGCAATTCGCCTGTTGGATACGATATAAAATCGTATCTGATAGTCTTTGAAGTCGCAACCGCAATTCCAGGAAATTAGGATTAATTATCTTTTTACAGACTAGAAAATATTCTTTGGAGATAATGTTTGTATTAGCCTTAACTAGTTCACCATTTTGTCCGATGAAAGCAGAATGTTGCCTTCCATTTCGGTTATGCGTCATAATTAAATTTATGAAAGTTGACTGTTTGGAACACTGTGCCATCCCAACGACGCGAAAATGCACTTGCCCCTTTAAGTGCCTAAAGGGTTTACGTGCGTGCTTTTCCTCGTATACGGAAATTCATATTTTTAGTTCATCCGTTATACACGGAATATTCTGCGAGAGAAACTTAAAGTTTATTTCAAAACTATCATTGTTTTCCATACGAGATTATCAGCAATTTTTAATGTCATATGTATCAAGGTATAAAATGTACAAGACATACGATTTCTTATTAATAAACGTATATAATTTATGGAGGATAACAGCAATTTAAATTTTTTAATTTGAAACGTATTTCCGAATCCGTTTTAAATATTTAGAAATTTAAAGAGGATTGCTTCGACGATTCAAAATTTTATCATTGCTGAACAACGTTCGAGTTCACTATAAAGTATATTATTTTTCGAAACATATATAGTTACGTATAAATATATTTGTTACCCTTTATTTTATTTTATTATATTTTTAATTTTACATTTTCTTTACATGTAGTTCATATATTTTATGTAGTTTAAAATATAAACGAATCTCACGAATATACTATCGTGTAGTATTTAAACTTTCAAGTTATCGATATATACATCTGTAGAACCAATAGGAGTACGGTATTTGTAACTCCAACAATGCGCATGCGCAGCATATTATTCGTTTGCAACCGCTTGAAAATTTCATATCACGTGACCGCAGTTTCTTATATCCGGGCGTTTTAGCGACATTTTTACAATATTAATATAAACTTTATGTTCGAAAAGTGCGGTAACTATTTACATGATCGGACATTCTTATAGATGAAATAGTTTATAAAGACATAGTGTAAAGTACAATATATAATGTGAAATAAGTACGTAATAATGAAGTGAGCTATGGAACGCTTTTCTATTGGAATGGAAGCTACAGCATACGTCGTAGAGCAAGTACATAAAAATAATATTCAATTTATTTAAACGAATGTGGTACAATGTTTATTTAAATTTTTATGTAGTTTAAAATATAAACACATCCTACGAACATACTACCGTGTAATATTAAAACTTTCAAGTTATCGATATATGCATCTGAAGAACCAATAGGAGTACGGTATTTGTAACTCCAACAATGCGCATGCGCAGTATATTATTCGTTTGCAACCGTTTGAAAATTTCATATCACGTGACCGAAGTTTCTTATATCCGGGCGTTTTAGTGAAATTTTTACAATATTAACATAAAATTTATGTTCGAAAAGTGCGGAAACTATTTACATGATCGGACATTCTTATAGATAAAATAGTTTATAAAGACATAGTGTGAGGTATAATATAAAGTGTGAAACAAGTGCGAAATAATGAAGTGAGCTTTGGAACGCTTTTCTATTGGAATGGAAGCTACAGCATACGTCGTAGAGTAAGTACACAAAAATAATATTCAATTTATTTAAATGAATGTGGTATAACGTTTATTTAAATTTTAAATTACACTGATTACACCAGAATCAAAACAGATTATACAAAGATAAGAGAAAACGTATATTCAAATTTTATACCCTCCTATGTCTTAGATGGATTAACCACTTAATGGTAATTCATATATGTTTTAATTTAATTACTTTAAAGTGAAAATAAATAGAAGATAGACAGGTATAAATCACACTGTGAAAAGTATACTTGTAGTAAGATCATTTTCGTACAAATTCTGTCTACTTCCCTTTTCTTACTGATTTCACGATGAATGCAGAATTATCCATACAATTTAACAATTATACAGACTTTACCTCTACTTTGGATGCTGCATAATATTTAAAATTAACTTACATTATATTTAACACTCTACAATTGGAATGTTTTGTTAAATAATCATGGCATTTTCTAATTACACTTTTCAAAAGTGGCAGTATACAATAAATTATTACTTCCAAGAAACTGTTAGGTAGATTAAAAACCAATATAAATATATATATGTATATATAAATTATTTGTTAAAAGCAATGTAAAAGCAATGATATTTTGGTGATTAATCATCATACTAGTTTGTGAATATAAACTGAATTTCAACTGTAACATTCCTACTTAAATATAAAGTAATTAGATCATACAGCTTTGTTTATCTATTATACAGAATCATCAACGGATTTGTGTAAGGAATCCATATACCTTCTTTCTTGTTCCGTTGTTTTTAACCATTGCTTATGTTCACATAAGTAAGGATACAATGGTACTACTAACACACTGATATCATCAACCGATGAGAACTTTTCATCCGTGTCTTCGAGATTTTCTGATTTACTAAGCCAAGCTCGCCCAACTAATGTACCACGTGCTGCTTGTACCAATTCTTGAGCACTCATTGTAAGCCTGCAACAAAGAATTTCATACATTCTACCTCTAATGTATATGTAGATATTTATTACAAATTTCTAAACAAAAGAAGGAGACAATACCTGTATTCTAATGACGGATAATCAGGAGCAAGTGTCTTTCTGAGAACACTTGCAGCTGCTTTATTTGACACAACATCCCAAAGTCCATCTGTGGCTACAATAATACAATCACGTTCTGTGAGATTACAATTATCTAAATCTATAGACTGCACTTCGGGTTGTGATGAAAGGAATGGTTTTATATTAACTCTTGTGCAAGCTGCCTTTAAACCGTGATCTCCAAAACCACGTGTTACTCCTATAGTACCTAGTACTCGACTCTATATGAGAATTGCACATTCAGAGAAGCTTGTTAAGTTTCAATTAATTATTCATTTAATTAATTATTAATTATAAGTGTCTAGATATTATAAATATTTACCCGTTTACCATGTCCAGAAATAAGAGGTGGCTTTAAATCTGCAGAAGTTAATTCTTTATATGCCCAACCAGTCATAAAAGGATTTCTATACAAAATCATAGATCCTAGTTCTTTTTCCGAAGGTCGTTTCCTAAACTCTAATGCAGTAAAGTGACCTTTCAATAATTCATCCCTTCTTACATAACCTAATAGCCTGATCCGATCTGATTCTGAATCAGGCGTGTGATCTCTAGTTAGTGCACGCTGAGTGTCTCCCAAAACTAGTACAGCTCTGTCAAATATAGATTTAGTATAAATTATTTTGATTTCCATTGTTGGTATTAAAAGTTCAACTGTTCAAATTTTCACCTTGAATCACCAGCACCTGCAGCATATAATCTACCATTGAGAAACAGAATGGTAATCGCTGTGCAACCTCCACCTTTCCTCTGAGCTTGTAATTCTACCATTTGATCCATTTGTTCATATGCTAATTCAATAGCACCGTCAACTAAATCTTTTCCTCTTAGCAGTGCATCTTCATCTCCATGTAACAATATATTGCCAGGGATTTCTAATAATTTCCCCTGAAAGAAAGATATGCATTTGAAAATGTAATATTTGAAATCAAGGTGAAGACAATTATGTAGAAAATTCCTATTTATTCGTACAAGTATTATCCTGTGTAAATGCAGTCTGGCTGTTAAAGCCACTTTATAACCAGCATGGCCATCAAACATAGAAAACATGACATAAGGCAATGTAACATTAATATCTGATAGTTTGAGATCTCCTCTAGTTGCTGAGGTTTGATCCTCGTTCCATGTACTTTTGCCAGCATTTATGCATTCTGCATAACCAGCACACCATGGTAATCGACTTAAATCTCTTGGAACTATGATTGGCCTTACTCCATGATCGGCACTTACCTATTAATATTATAAATGTCAATGGAACTTTTGCTACTTATTATTAAATACCATGATAGTAACAACATTTATATTTACTTACAATAGTTTCTTCTGTTGTTAATCCTAGAAAACTAGGTCTACTATATGGTTTATCTTCTACATCTACCACATTTGAATTCAGATAATCCGATGATGTTTCATTATCTGTATCATTAGTAGGATATTGTAGGCCAAGTTCACTTCCACCCATGACATTCATTATCACTGATTTAAATCTGTTCAGCATCTTCACTTTGTTATTTGTGAATACAGAAATAAGAAATATTATATACAATAAGAGATTTAACTCTTAATGACAGTAACCAAATTTGCTTTACTTTTAGTCAAAGGACATAAGTCCACATCTATGTACAATATTAGCAAAGAGGAAGTACAAAATATTAAGTTTTGATATGGTTATTTGTCATCTGTCAATTACCAATCCCAAATTTAATTTAGAGACAATAGTCTTACAATCCCAATAACACTTATGTTAAAAAAATAAGATACTTATGTATAATTATACATTTGACTACTCATAAGTTTGTATTCTCTTTAACTGGTGACTCTTGTTGATAAATAATTGTTAACAATAGGATAGGTTATTTTCTGACATAATCAGCAGGTAGCTGTTTTACCATAAACGACGTATAACCACAAACTAGATATAGAATAGATCTGTCACCTCGTGGAACATTTTATTCCATGTTCTGAAATATCGACCGCGCAGGAATTAAAAGTTTTAATCGTAAATGTTATTTATATGACGTAATCAAAGGAGTAAGAAAAAGTTGCACTTGTGGTATTAAAAATTTTTCTTACCACTGTAGTTGATATATATCTCATTTATGATAATAATGATATATCTTATCGCTATTGCCATCGCAGTTGCCTTTTAACTACTGCTTCTACTTTAACGATACTGCGTTGCACATGTAGTTACAGTAGTGGCCACGTACATATGCAGTGTTTGCTGCGTTTAATGTTTACATTAGGGTTGCTAAATATGTAAACTTTAAAAGTGTGAAAGGAATGCAATGTTTATAATATTTCCACATAATGAAAGTTCGTTAAAATTGAATGTCATTTATATGAATTGTTTAAAAGAATTTAATGTAGTGCATACTTTGGAAAATAAATATGTCTAAAGTAAGAAAGAGTGAATACAGAAGTGA
>NW_016908980.1:188682-256345 GCF_001483705.2 Eufriesea mexicana | reverse complement strand
AAAGAGTGTATACAGTAGTGAGGTAATTGACCTCTCTTATATTCTTAATTTTGATTGTTTCGGTAAAGTTTGCTCCTTGCAAATGAACATTTACTATAATTTTGTTAACAAAGAGATAACACTCAATTTTAGGGAGCAAGTAGTTCATCTTGCACCTCTTCTTCGCTATCATCTGATGAGGAAGTAGATGTTAGAGATTTAAAACCAATTAAGGAATATTTGTCAGATCGTAGAGAATTAGCACGTCAATTATTTAAATCTGTCAAAACTGAAAAGATACAAATGATGTTGCCTCAGACATTAAAGGTAAGGCTTTTCTTTGATATCGTGCATCGAATAAGCTGTTATCTTCTTTATCACATATATATGCAATAGAAACAGGTAATATTATATGATACATGTAGTCCATGTAAAATTGTTCATTTTAGAAAATGGATTTAGGACAGTTAGAAAAATGGTGTGCCAATGAATTAAGTGGTATGTCAAAGAGCCGTATATTATGTATTTTAAATGGAAAACCTATGTTAGAATCATCGGATACAAGTGAATCGGATGATTCAGGTATATGAATACATTAGAAATTTTAGTTATAGATTTCAGATCTTGCAGATGATAATTTAGGTATTTCATGTCAATTATTTCTACAACAATAGGACCCTCTTTGGAAATTATCTCAGATACAGAGGAATGGTTTACCGACGAAGATATGTCTAAGAAGGAAGAAAGTTCAAAAATGCTTAAAGGTAAAATAAAGAAGGAAAGGATTAAGCAAAAAGGAAAATCTCAATTTCATAAAAAGAACGACAACAAATCTATTCATAAAAAAGTTCCTGATACTACATATAAAAATTTACAATTTAAAAAGGAAGATGACATAGAGAAAGCTAAAGAAAAAGAAGGTGATAGTTTATTGGACTTGTTGGAATTAGAAATGCGTGCAAGGGCAATAAGAGCTTTAATAAGGAAAGAGGAAGATATAATACCGAATACTTCTAAATCTGTAGCAAGTAACGATACTTCGAATGAGAATGCAGTGACCAAGGCAGAGCAAGATGAAATAAAAGAAAAAGAAAATTGTAGAAGGCAGTTGGAAAGAATTATCAGTGCTCAACAGAATAGCACTGTCGAAGATGAAGACGTTGTGTTAGTTGTTCAACCAACTCCGACAATCGAGTTATTGTCTAGCGATAGCGAAGGAGAATCCCATAGTGGTGTACGCGTAAATAAAAAATTGCAAAATGAACGTGTTATGGAAGCCAAGGGCAATATTAATCATATCGAGAATAGAGATTTAAACGATGTACATACTGTTAATAACATAGAAAATTTAAAAGAGAATAAAATGACAAAAAATTCAACGGAAACGCATAAAGAGATAGATAGTACGCACAAAAATGAAGTTTTCAAACGTAATTATAGCAATAACGTGTCTCATAAGGATGGTCAATCAAAATCTGGCAGCAAGAGGCGAAAGACAAAGAAAAAGTCTCATATAAAGGAACAAACCAAAAGCATAATTTCCGAAGTAGATACACAGTGCACAAAATCATCTAACGTTAGTCAAACTACGAAAGACACAAAAAATATCGATTGTTTGTCGTCGAATTCAGAAATGAACGAAAAAGAGCCCGAAGATACCGTCAAATCGAAAATGGTAGACGATAGTTCATCGTCTAATAAACAAAGTTTGATCGAGGTATCAAGCATATCGAGTAAAGCAGGTTTAGACGAAGAAAAGTCCATTGATTTAGATGAAATAATCGATTTGGACGATTATTGCGACGACATGGATGATACAGAGAATAGCGAGAACGACAAAGATGATAAAATTGTAGAGAACAAGCAATGCAAGTTACAAATGGAAGTAGTAAATTCTCCTCAAAAATCGAATGGAACTGAAACTTGGGCGAGTCGTTATTATCAAACAGACGATGTTCAAAACGTAATAAAGGAATCGAAGATCCAATCGGAAATTCGTAAACGATTACGAGAACGTCAGAGACTTTCTAAACTTAGTACGTCTCCAAGTAAAAATTCTCCTTCGTTGTCCCCTGTAATAGAGACTGCTAGTAATAAAGTTACGGAGAAACATCCAATGGGCTCGGTCGATGAATATTTAGCCTTAAAGCACACTGCCGTTATAAGCCTCGGTACCCCAAATAGTAGCGATCTGACTTTGAAAGATAACGCAGCATCTACCAATACGCACACAAATACCAGTAGATTAATCGAATACGATCGTATATCCGATGAACATTACAAGAATCAGAAAATCGACAAAGAATTTAACGTAAGTGATAATGCAAATGAGACTGACATAAATGCTGCGAAAAATGAGAAGCTAGTTGGCGCGATTAACGTTATGAACTCGGTTTAATGTAACCTGTACACGGTGGACATAGTTACATTAATGATATTTATATTTAAACTAGTAAAAATAATTTAGTATCACGATCATTGGTTTCCAACCATTTCATACGAAATAGGTTTTATATAACATTTTTATTCTTCGAAGCGGAGACAAGTTACAAGCTGCTCTATAATTACAAGCCATAAATGAACGAGAAATAACCATAAAATAGAAGTAAATTAATTAGTATTTTTATTAATTAGTATTTAATTAATACTATTAGAGTTATATTAGAGACTATCAAGTAGATTTATATTGGATTAAATAGAATTCTAAAGGTATACATCAATTTCTCCAAAAGTATTTTACAATTTTAATAGTCTTTATGTAATAAACGTCTGTGAGTGGAATTCCATTATATCGATAAAGATGCATAATCCTTTAAAGTCTGTTATGTAATAAGTTACACAATAATGCGACATTATCGGTATTCCCAAACTCGTAGAAATTTATCGATGGCGGTAATGTTAAAAGCAATCCGTATTCGCGGATGGTATCCGTTCTATCGAGTAACTTTGATCCATTTTATTGCTTTGTAAATAGTGATTTTCAAATAAAACCGAAGACATAGGGAAAATTATAGTCCATACTTTCCACAGAATCTCGCATCGATAATTAAATAATTCTATGAATCGATGCTTTGCTTTAGTTTACCCTTCCACGATGATATTACTTAAAATTCTATTCCTAATAACTCGAGATACTCGAATTTATTAGTTTGTACTCCACGATTGGTTTCATAATGTTCCCTCGTTCATAATTTACGGTACGGAGAGTAGAGTGGAATAATTGACGTATGATTTATATTTGATCTGTTTCTTATAAGACGATTATACATTACTTAAGGATGATGTATGTCTCGCATACATACGTGTACGCCTCGCATACCTTTCCTTTCGAGTAGATTATGCTCTAATCATTGGTTTCGCTACTTTCGTTTCTCTGATTTTTATCGCTCTTAATCGCATAAAAGAGTTTCTCGTTTTTAACAAATATATTTATTTATAAATTCATACACGCGTGTTACCTGTTTCCCAATTTTTCGTAATCGTATACAATAAATCCATAACGAACCATTCGAAATTTATCAAGATTCATTCTTTGTTAAAAATGAAAAGAAAGAGAAAAAAGAGAAAAGGAAATGCAAGGAAGGAGTGGTCGCTTTTCCGCGAGAGGGAAAACGAAGAGGAAAGTGTTTTAGACAGCGTTTAGAGCGGAATAGTATTCCTTAGGATTCAGACGAGATGGAAATAGCGCGGAAGTAAAGATCGAAAGTTCAGTGGCCATGTGCGCACTTGTAACGCATAAGCGATCTCGTACGACCTAGGAAATGCATGGTCCGCTATCCGCGTAATCTCATTGATTCTGTGGGCGCGTGTACGAATGCCGCGGCTGAGGCATTACGACACCATGCACACATACCGACCGGAAAGATTTTTCAGAACCGCGACGGTCTTGGCACAAGGAACTTTCGATCGCGATGGGTGGTTCCGGTGCCGTGGAACTTGGAAAGTTTCTCCGCGACGATGCAAATAAGAGATACAAGAGGGCGGGAGGGAGACCGGTAACTTTGTACGGGAGCAGAAAAGCCGATGGTACTCTGCATCATGCGAGACAGATTGTTGACAAAGGTTCGAGTGGAATTTAAATGAGTATAATCTCGTGCCGCGTTGCGCAACACCAGGAATTTCTAGGTGGTCCACTTCCGATGAAAGTTACATTTACAATTCCGCGACATGGTGTACCAGTTAATACGACGATAAATTCAGACGTCGTCGCTGCGACGACTCTTCACGGGGATTTCCCGGATCGGGTACGCGTAATATGGAAGTAACGGGGCCATATAATTATACGCGTTTGTCTTCGCCGTGGAACGTTGTTTACACGTTCCTGTTTGTACTCCGTGATTACGGTGGTATTAATAGCAATGCGAGGATTAAATTCAGCGGAACATCGTTGCTCTGCAGTTGACGTAGTAATTTCGGCTGGAAAGGTTAAAAGCAATTTGACGCGTTTAAGTCGGAGATTCGGGAAATAGAGGAGTCGTTCGAATTTTCTCATTCGCGATAACGTTGATTAAACGTGTACAACGTTATTTTCCACGTGGCTCCTCTTTTCCCTCCCCGGAGGATTCGATAAAGTTTTATCAAGGAGAAACGCGGCTTAGGCGCTGGAAGTAATTTGTCGCACCCCTGTGAAATTACGGTTCAGTAATTACGACGAAGTTACGGTCTTATTTTAGTTACAGCTCTGTTTCTCCTTAGAATCGCGCTGCAAATTAGAGGAAAAGATGCTCGTTGACGTAACCGGTTAAACGTACTCCGCAAGCTTGTCAATTTCGCGAATCTTCCGGCCTGTCGAATCGCGTCCGATCGTGTCTCCGTTAATTTGCCTTTCTTTCTTTTCCGCCTGGCGACAAGGGAAAGGGGTGCGAGCAAGTGAAACGCAAACTGGAGGCCCGTAGGTGTCGACAGAGCCAATATTAACGTTAGGTTGACGATCATTTCTCGTGCAAACAAGCTCGTCTATCGACGAACGTGACGGATCGTATGGAACGCGGGATTCCATGCTCCCTTCGCGTTGCTGTCACGCGTTCTACGGCACCTTGGAATGCTACAAATTTTTTCCGATCCACGAGCAAAGGGACGGAAAACAAACGAATGGAATACAGAGTTGGGAACAGAGACGGTGGTGGGTGAAAAAAATCCGAGAAACTGCATATACGAACTGTTTCGCGAGCACCGTTGCAAGGGGTACTTTACACTTTCGGCTATTCCAATGTATAATAAATCTCCATTTCCCGCGGTAATATACGATTCCATTTTGCACGGTTTTGTTGACACATGCACCTACGCGTAGACACGGTTTACAGGTAGGTATAGCTGCGTGAAAAGTGAAGGGGAATATCAGAAATGCACGTGATGCATGGTGCATAATAGATGTTTCGTCATTTGCGAAAAAAAGGGAAACGAAGTCAGTAGGAAATAAAAGGTCCAAATATTTCTTAATACGTGTAGCAAAGTTGCTCTATTCGCATTCCTGTTGCGTTATTATATCGAGCAACGCAACACAATCGTTTGGCGATGATAATCGCGATAATAACCGCCTTCCCCGCATTTCTCTAGTACAAGCGAAAAAGTTGCATTGTTATTTTGATCGGTAACATTTTCTCTCGGACATCGCTTTCGAATTCGTTAACGCTCCTTCCACGTTCCCCTTACTTCGGTTCCCCGAGATTTACAACGAATCGTGGTTAAACGAACGCCGAACGTGTAATAAAATGGAGGAAAAAAAAAAGAGAAAAAGGAAATAACGAGCGTTACGCTCTAAGGAAAAGCTATCCTTCGCGGTCAGGAGATTTATGCGTGTAAAAAGCGAGTAAAGAGCAATCGCGTTAACGCACATTTTATGAACGCAACGGTTTTTGTCGTTGCCTTTTTCGCGGTGTACATAGAAGAAAATTATTCGCTCGGTGAGCATTAATGGAACCTGGTATCGTGTGAATTAAACGGCGAATCAGATCGCGATGTAAAAAGGAGCACGCACGGATGGTATGTAAAATCGGGCAAATGGCGGAAATAATAAGACGCGGTGATTGCACGATAACATTACGTGGCAATCGGTGCGTACAGTGGGAAATGCCTGACGCAACGCGCGGATTTTCACGTAGTGTATCGGAATAAAAAGTGGCGCGAACTCGCCGGCACCTCCTTATTCGTCCCCTTCGGAGTCTCTTTCTCTCTCGGCACAGAGCAGGCACAATAGAGATTGATGCAAGCGCCAAGTCACGATTCTTTAGATCGTGAAACGAAAAGGACGAAGAAGAAGGAAGAGAGGGAAAACGGAATAAGACACGTCGCTCCAGACCGCGTTGCGTAACGTCGCTAGACGCGTCTACTTCGAGCTGCAGCACGTTCTGATTTCTCGGAAACGCCTGGTGTTCAACGATTTCGCGCCAATTTCTGGGGAACGAGGAAGCCATAGAAATTGCTTGTCTGCGCCGTGCGAATAAATAATTGGGAATATTCTTACGTAGCCATTAGAGAGGGACTTGGACACGAAATTCGAAAAAGTAGGAAACGAAGGGGCAACGAACCATCGAGGGATCGATATTTATCGTTGGTCGCAGGATCGGGGAGCGTGATGCACGATGGAATCGGAAGTTCGTCGATCGGCGGTACCCGTATCGTTGGACTCGGTACATAATTTTAATTATGTAGCTCAAAATATTTATAATCTCGCGAATCGTAAAGTTTGGAATGATCGGGGGATTGCGTAAAGCATATCGGAAGCATTAGTCACAGTCAATGATAGCTTTCTAAAAGCTAGTTACGAGCAACCTTCTGTACTATTTTTCGAGGCTGTTAATATTTCACGGCGCGTTATATTGCCCGATTAACAGACGAAAGTACCAGATCAGGGGGGGAAATAATTGGATTCGGGCAAAGAAACGTTTACGTCACAATTGACGGAAACGTAACTCGCGATATGGCAATTGACATACTCGGGGATCAGAGTACGGGGAACGCGGTATCTCTTCATTGTCCCCCGTTGCACGCGAAAGCCATCCATATGCGCTTCGCGGCTGATCGAAGAAATCTCTTCTCCTCTTTCTCCTTCTCGCTAATGCGAACTTCCTAGGCCATTAAATATGATTACCTGGCTTGCGGCACGTTAAATAACGGGATTTACTAACCAACCGTCCGTGTGTCCCGTGTGTATGTACGCAAGCATCGGTTAGCGGGCTTTTAAAACTTGCCTGGTCGCAGCTAGATAAACCTAGCTAATGGTTATTGTATCTTAAAGGCTGGCTAAATATTACACGGTAACGAACCCTTGTTTCATCGCGGATTATAAACTGCCTATTTCAAAAGTCGACGCTCTAGTCTACGCCGCGATTCCTGGTATTTCGTTCGATGCAAAGCCAATGATGCACGATCCATCGTTCGTTTCGTGAATGGAAGGATAATTATCGGACTCGTGGTATCCGCTGTTTGTTTCTCTAAATCGAGCATAATTTCTTCGACGCGCGGTCCGCAATGCCGCGCAGATTACCCTGCCGATATAATTTAGCAGTGGATAGGCGAGCTCGTGAAACGCGATTGTGCCACATCGATGCAGTTTCCCTTGATCGTTGGACAAGGTCGATAGAACGGATATTCGCAGGGGGTATTCGTCAATGGGCCGAAATTGTCGTAAGCAGGTCTCCTCGTTCCTGGCGAATTCGCTGAACCAAGCAAACCGCAATCGCGTACTACGTACGTCACGCTTCTGTAATTTCGTGCCGCCTGCACACGTAACGAGTCCCGGTGTTGCACTTTCGACGTTCGCCGAAACCACTTTTTCCAGATTTTAAACTCCCCATGTACGTACGTTTTCCGGGGGTCACTTTCGGTTTCTGCTCGCCAACGAATTAGCGCGCGCGCGCTCGCGAGTAAAGGGAAAACGAACGTTGCACGCGGAAATGAAATCAGGCTAGACGCAGGAAAGGTTATTCGCTGCGCGATATATGTAGAATCATGATTTTAATTTTGTCCAAGCGGCGTCGACAGCCGTTCTTACGAGGCAAATATTCGCCGAGCTTCAGAGAGATATCTCGCGTGAATCGTGGAAAATTTATTAGCGAATCGAGCATCGAAGACGAAGGAACACGGAATAAAGGGGGTGTTCGCGGAACGAAGAATGAGAGAATGACGCGATGGAGGGGTGCGGTAAGGAAAAGGCGAAGATTGCTCGTGGAGAACGACGAACGTAAACGTCGTCGAACTTCGCAATATCGTTTTCCACGCTGTTCGACGTTTGTTTCGTTTTCCCTTTCTCGACTATTAATTTGCACGCCGTACTATTCGCGGTAATAACGACCGTTCGAACCATACGAGCCTTTTTCTCGCTGACACTTGGCTTACGATAGAACAGGTGTTGTACCTCGTAACGTAACGTTAATCGGTGAAAGTTCCGTCGCGATTCCTCCCGCTCGCGTAACCGTTAACACGGTTCTTTTCCTCTCGTGCAGTCTTATGTCTCCGAGGGTTACGTAATCGCTGTATTATGTATAAAAAAATATCGCTTTATTCGTTTATAAAAAACATATTTTACAATACAATTTGAGGTTCGGGATCACGGTGAATACAATATTGGTACATTCGACTGACGTCTACTACGAACGATGCGCTTGTTCGTCGATCACGGTTGTTTCGGGTTTGCAACAGTAAGCGTTTCGTGATCTCGGAATACCGGATTCACGAAATCTGCGACTATGTCTCGTAGCAATCGATGAACAAGACATACGTGGAAGGTCAAAGACTCGGGGGTGCTCCACGGAGTCGAAGACTTAGCCTCAGAAATGTTCGTAACCGCCTCCGTAACCGCCTCCGTAACCGCTCAGCTCGTGCCCACCTAAACCGCCCTCGAATCCTCCACCGTATCCACCTCCTAATCCGTGATCACTCACGACGAGGGGTACTGGCTCCTTCACGACCACGGGCACCTTAACAGGGTAGGGTACTGGTTTCGCTACCGTGTACGGCACCTTGATTGGTACCTTGACCGGCAGAGGCACCTTTATCGGCACCTTGACGGGCACCTTCACAGGGTAAGGTACCGGCTTCTCGACCGGGTAGGGCACAGGCTTTTCGACTGTAACTGGATAAGGTTGAGGCACGTGAACAGGATACGGCTTGTCGATCGGAACTTTGACCGGTACACTGACGGGGACAGGTACGGCTTTCGTGACCTCGACTGGATAAGGTTCGGGCACGTGGACGGTCTTTGTGACCGTGACTGCCTTGATGTGATCCGCGGTTACTTGTTCGCTGCCACCCAAACCGAGTCCCAGGCCGCCTCCTAGGCCTCCTCCCAAGCCTCCGTGACCGAAACCTCCTCCGAAACCTCCTCCCAAGCCATGGGTGCCCAGGCTAAGCTCCAGCCCGCGCTTCGTCTTCTCCTCCTTTGGCTTCACGTTCGACGTCGCGGTATTTTTCGCCTCCTCGGCTACGGCCGACAGTACCAGGCCGCAGAATAGTAAGATCTGAGAAGAATAAATTGTAGATCGTTAGTATAGCTTTAGAAGACGACGTTTCTCCTTTCGTTTCCGGCAACGATCTCGAGCCCGTCCAGTAAATCGGAATACTAGCCGTACGCGTCGTTACAGCTCGATAAGGGTAAAGACGCTGTACGAGCAATTACGTCGTATCCACGAGATATCCACGCATGGGACTCGTAATATAGGCCGTTTCGAGAACTTTCGAAGAGGAAAAAAGTTCACCGACTCGTGTAGCAAGCTTCGAACGATTTTTAACCAATTATTGCATCAAGAACGGCAACATGCTCGAATTTTCACCGGTTACGCCAGTTTCGTTTGCGTGGCTCGAAAGAGGGGAACGCAAGTGGCCGTCTTACTGGAGCTACTCACTTTCAGCTTCTCTGTGCTGTTCATGTTGGCCGACAGTGAGCACACTGGTACCTCGATGGTCTACCCTCGCTTTTATAGGGGACGCAACGGCCAGTCCGACGGGCAACTCGAGCGTGCCGATGAAATTGTTGCGGAGTAGGAAGTAAAGAGAAGGAAAGGAAGAGAACGACGCCATGGACGACGCTTTCCTCCGTCGGCTTTTGTCAGCCAACATTTAGCAAGTCGCTTCGCGTTTCGTTCAATTTCTTCCTTAATGCCGCGCGAGCTTTCAAAGCTTCTTCAGCCTTCGACAATACGGGGAATCCTTGGAGACGGTTCCGTTTCGATTTTTAATTTCCTCCGAGGCGACGATCATCCTCCTACGTTTTCATTGTCCGAAACAAATCGAACTTCCTCGTACGTACCGTGGACTCGGACGTGCCCGAAAACGAAAATGGCGATCGGCGCGAAACTTTCTCGTTACTTGCGTTTACGTTTCTCCACTCGGCGAGTTTTCAATTACAGGATGAACCATCGGAGAGCGAATCGGAGCAACTAATACGGATTCAACTACGGTGTCTCTTTTTAATCCGATTACTTCTCACAATACGTTCCTACATCTCTGTACCCGCATCGCCGAGAGCTTCATTAATATTAAGAGCTTAATTAAAGCGAGAAGCGAATTATTAGGACTTCTCGGAGGCATTCGAGTTACATCCTCCGTATCTTCGCACCTTTTTCATCCCGTACCCGGCTACGAAGGAACTTGCTCTCCTCCTGCAGGACATCACGCTTTATGCGCTCGCGCGCCTAACTTTAACCTACATTTCGTGGCGAACTTTTTGGTTTCGAGATAACACGTTTCTTACTTCGCGCGGCTCGTGTAGAATTCAGTTAGCGTGCTTCGATGATTTTCCCGGTAGAGAGTAACTACTCGAAAAGGAATATTTACGGCCATCCGTGGGCGGTGGTCGATTTCTAACGTCGAGGGATCGCTATAATAAAACGATCTGTATTCTCGAAGGAAAGGCCAACGAAATCGACTAGGTATCCGATCCGTTCGATACATCGATGCCGTTGCGATCCAACGTTATCCGCTGTTCATTCGCCGATGTGCTCCGAGCTAGCTGGCGCAACGATTTTTGGTTATCACTCGTAGCTCCCACGGGCGCAGTTAATTTTGGAATGACTTTGTACCTCGATCTCGCCTGTTCGAGAGCATTAGAATATCCCCGCGTATCCGTGGTTTATCAGGCTTATCGCCGGGAATAAATTTCCATATATCTGAATTTGAATCTCCATATTTGAATCTGAAAATATTGATTTGACTTCTAGCCTGCTAGCATGATGCGTTCGGACGGGCCTCGCGCCGATTCCATCGGGTCCGTTCGATCGAGTCGAATGAAAAGTGAGAGGAAGATGTTTGTCGATAGTTTCTGTCTCACCTTCCAGTCGGATTAAATTGTTTTCGATGAATTTATAGTGATTTGCCGTGGCCGCAATCTCCTCGGACTAGACAGCGATTTCCATACGGGAACGAAGTTCGCCGATAGCAGTTCGATAGCGTATCGCGTCATCGCGATCGTGAAAGCGGTCACTGGAGATGAAGTTGCCTGAAATTTACCGTGCCTCGTCCTTTCGGTATCCTGGCAAATAACCCGGTGGATAGGTATAAAGACCAGCGCGGATTGGCGCAACGACCTTACGCATTTTAATTAGGCGAAACGTCGCGTCGCTGGATTGGTAATTGCGCAAACCAGCGTGACGCGAATCTGTTTGTTCGGCGTTGCAGTTTCATTCATTGATTTCGATAATAACACGGATCGGTGCCACGGGCTGGTCAATTTTCCCGCGATCAATTGTTATTTCCACGTTGGGAATAATATGTTTCGCGCTGCCATTGCGCCGCATTTACCCCGTAATAATTAAAACGCGTGAAAGGTGCTAAGATTCGTGAAATACGCGATCGACCGTGTTTCTCTAGCCGTTCGAACAGCGTTCAATTCGTCTTGCGTCCCCGCGAATCAGGCAGCTTTGCCTACGTTTCTTTCTCTTTCTTTTTTTCCCCTTTCTTTCGCCAGTGTTCAATATTGGCAGAGCAATTCGAGACATTTCACGGCGAGGTAACGATCGATGATTTTCAGTTGCTCGAGCACGCGTACCCGTACGAGGATACGTACGTGTGTACATTGGGAAATGGTTTTCGATTAAATCGGTTCGAGAGAAATCTTTTATTTCGTTACTCGCGCGACTTTGCAGCATTACGTACACGGAACCTCGGCGAGCAGCACGGGATCGCATTACGTGTGGGATCTATTATACTCGCGTATGATTTTTGTCTACGCTATTTCTACAGTTCTTGCTTTCTAGTAATCCACGGCTATTTGTAATACTGCTATTACGTAAACGTCTGCATATCGCACCTACTTCCGGTCAATGATACGCCGCGAACATTTTTATCGGCGCCGCGATGATTTTTCTTCGCCCGCGAAAGCGAGCCTTGTTTCAACGGTGTTCCTTGCGGGAACAACGCCGTTTCTCCGACTATCCTTATTTTGCTTTAATTGTTTCGCGAGCCTTAACCCCCCCGATGCACCGTGGGACGCGAGCGCGGACCGCGTTCCAAGGAATCGAAGCCCTCGAACTTCGTATTCGGTTACGGAAATGCAGCCTAAAGAGTACGAAGTAAATCCTCGCGCAGTCGACGAGCGTGCAGCCAGACGGTAGGAACGGAATTTTCGCGAAGTCTGCATTTCTGCTTCACCGACCGCAAACGTAACCTTATGCAATAATCGGAAAGGCTTTCGAGTCGACCAGACCGTGGCTCTCATGAATATATGGATGGATGTTCTCGCTCAAGGTGTTTATCAAGCCGTTTTCTAGTTACGCCCTTTCCCTTTTTCGCCCTTTTCGCCACCTTCTCTCATCCTCTCCGAGCAAACATAATTCGCGCTCTAGAACCGTGTCTGCGCCGAAGGAACGCCGAAAGAGGCTTCGTCGCTTCCCTTTTCCCGTTTTCCTTTCACCCTCGCCTCCGTTTCTTCGCCGTTTCCACTCGACCGATAATTCTTCTCCGTCCGATCGATTTGTCAACGTTTTCGGTGAATGCTAACGAACGAGGTTTCGAGATCTTTGCTCCGCGCCAAGGGTCGTTCCCGTCGAAGATGGGATCGATTTTTCTTCGGTAATTTCTCGCTCTCCCGCTCGAGAACGATGATGAATATCCCGATATATATATATATTTTCCGTTCATTTCCAGGCGAGTTAATTTTAAAGACGAATTGCCATATCGGTTAACGGCGGATCCTTTCTACGCGCGATGGCTTCTAGCCTGCCCCGATACCCGTAACGAAAGTGGTTCTTGGTTAAATCGCGTCGAATTAATTTCGCAAACTCGATTAAAATATCGACTGGCCTGTCTCGAGTGAGAGTCACGTATAATGTCAAAGTACCTATGAAACGATTATAAAACTGGTCCTGTTGAAGAGTCTGTTTCTACCAGAGAAATATGATTATCGCCTGCGATAGCTTCGTTACTCGTTAGCAACACACACCGGCGGTATCGACGAAATAAAGGCACGCTTTTCACTCGGGTCCGATGTATCGATCGAATTATGCTGGCGACGCGTCGATCTTTGTTACACACGCGCCAAAGAGTGGCCTCCTCTCCGCGCGATTACCGTAATCGACCAGGATATCGTTTCTCTTTCTTTCTCTTTTCCTTCTTCTCCTCAAAATTAAGTCACCTGTTGCTGCTCGAGAGAAGTTCGAAACTCTCCGACACACTGACTCGTTTCTTCCTCGCTCGTTGCTAGATGGAAGGAAAGCGAGGGGGCAAAAGACGACGAGCGGCGTCGGAAAAGCGCAACGCGAAGATCGACGTGCGATGATGACGTTGGCGACAATGGTGTCGCTCACCGTGACGCCTAACAACTTCCTTCGCGTATCGCGTATCTATCTTTTTTAATTAACCAAGCATCGAGTCAATTAAATACATAACGCGCGCATGTCCGAGACAGGAGGAGAAAGTTTCGCGGCGAGTCGCGTCCCTTTTGTCAGGCGCGCCGTGTTTATGATATTTCCTCTTGTTTAATTAGCTCGTCGATAGAAATCGATGAAAAAATGCAACGCGAAAAGGCTTCTCGCAGAGAACGACGGGTGGATTTTCACCGGCTCGTTACGCGAGTTACCAAAAACTTTCTTGTCGCGGTGCATTTTTGATCGCGTAACGGCCAGGCGTATACGTTCCGCGACGTTTCACTGGCCGAGGCGAAGAAAGTACGCGCGGATGCGTAACCACGTATCGATCAACTTTATCCAGATATCGAACCTTTTAATTACGATCCTTTTATCGACTACGACTGGATTAAACGTTGTTTCGCCTGCCACGACGTCGCGTTTCTCGCGTCTCTGCCCGATTACGTAAAGCTCTTGCGCTTGTGCACCATTGCCACGGAGGAAGGCGCTTTGGCGTGTCGCGAAAGCTCGCTAGACGTTTAATTCCTCGCGGGATCACTCGGTGGATAAAATCGAAGAAGCAATTTATTTCGATGAAATTAGCTTTATCGAACGACCGAGAAAATTAAGCTCGTGACGTAACTGTTTCGTAACAGCGATATCGAACGCGGGGCACACACCTGGCCGAAAAGCTGACACGGAGGAAATCGAGCGAGAAAAATAATCTCTCTTTACGGAGAGTCTGTTACGGGGCGACCTTCCGGCTCTTCTTTTGCTCGACGCGGAGAGATGCAAAAGGTAAGCAGCGATATCGGGAACGAGCGATTACGCAACGCGTCGGGAGGCTGTATCGGAATTGCGTCCGGTACGGTTTCTACGTGGAGGAAGCATAGGAATCGGGGGAGAGCAGCGGCCGCCGTCGCTCTTTCCGAAGTGAAAGAAAAAGAAACAGCGAAGAAGACTGGTCGCTGCGATCATTGCACGCGAAATTATGGGCTCCTCCTCGGCGAGTGAACGGACAAGAGAGCGATTCGAAACGAAACGGTTCGAATGTTCGGGGGGGTGTGTTACGCGTGCGGCGGATCCGGGGATCCGGTAGTAATCAACCGACTGGTCGGTAGCCCGTGGGAAAACGGCTTAACGCCGAACGAACCAGCGAACGAACGATCTCCTTTGCACGGTGTGGTAGCACAATCGGTCCACTTTAATGTCGGCGGACGAGTAGGATTTTCCGGGGAGTGGGCCAGTAGCCACGGCGAAAGTGCCGGTATATATGCCAGTGATTGGCGCGATGTAGCTTCAGTGTGCACCTCCGAACGATACCATGAGCACTCCGCAGGTGAGCTCGCGGTCCCACCACGCAATTCACGCACTATACTTTTGTCGTACATTGTCCTAATACAAACGGACAAAAGGGATAGGGTGATTATGTAAGGGCGAGAAACGGAGAAAGTTCGTTCCTCTCTGGTCGAGAGCAGCTTTTTATTTTGCGATACGTGCGCGACTTGTCCGCGTGTAGAGTGACCGAGTCGTAGCCATAAGTCAGAGAGGGATCGTGATCACGGACATCGCGATAACGTTTCGCGTTCACGATAACGACTCGCATTAGCTTTATTGGCCCTAGTCTCGCACGGTGTTCCTTTCACCACGCACTTTCTCCCGTTGCATCGCGGTGCACTTAGACGCGTGATTTTTCGGGCAACGTAGAAATCACGTCCGACTAGAGGGAAACGCGGGAAAACGCACACCGAACGCGATATAAATCACCCGGTTTCGCACACACGACACGTTCGCACTCGTACAGTTAATCACGTTTCTACCTACAGAAGCTTATAGTACTCGCCTTAGTGGCGACAGCCCTTGCCGGTGATGCCAAGGAGTCGAGCGCCAAAGCTGCCGTCGAGACGAAAGAAAAGAGCAAACGAGGACTGGAGCTGAGCCTTGGAGGCGGCGGTGGGTTACACAGTTACGGCGGCGGCGGCGGCCTAGGACACGGTTTGAGCCTCGGTGGAGGCCTTGGCGGTGGCCATGGCGGAGGCCTTGGTCTCGGTGGAGGTCTCGGCGGAGGACTGGGTGGAGGATTCGGTGGCGGCGGAGGCGGAGGCGGAGGCGGAGGTGACGGAGGCCGTATAACCGGGATCACTATCCACAGAGAGAACCAAGTTCGCGTACCACAACCGTACACGGTCGAGAGAAACGTAGCCGTGCCAGTCCCAGTCCCGGTTAAAGTTCCCGTGGAACGGCCATATCCGGTACACATACCGAAACCTTACCCGGTCCCAGTAGAGAAAGCAGTCCCGGTGCCAGTGGAGAAACCGGTGCCAGTGCCGTACACCGTGCCCGTCAAGGTGCCCGTCTCGGTGCCCTACCCGGTTAGCGTGCCAGTAAAGATTCCAGTGGCGATCGAGAAGGAGGTTCCGTATCCGGTCAGTGTTCCCGTCGTCGTTAAGGAGTCCTATCCTGTTCTGGTTAGCGGTGGTCATGGCGGCGGCGGCGGCGGCGGTGGTTTCGGAGGTGGTTACGGAGGTGGTTACGGAGGTGGTTACGGAGGTGGTTCCGGAGGTGGCTTTGGCGGACACGAATTGTCCGGTGGCATTGGCTTGCATCATTGATAAGGATGAACCCCCTCGACACGGGCCTCCATCCGTACTCATATATTTGTATATAATGATTATATTTTTTTATGGAAAATAAATATTAAATTATTAAACGGTGTTTCTACCTGTCATGTCTGTTGGTTACAACCAATTACCCAGAGATCTCTGAATCGTCAAGGGTTACATATGGCGTTTACGCGTCGCGCAAGTAAAAGGGAACTGGAAGATACTTTTCACGAAAGGAAATACAGCGAAAGGGAACTTTGCGTTAAAAACGCTTCGCCGTTTATTTCCTTCCTCGCTCGGAGCTTCTGGTCCGTTTCAATTTCAAGCGCAGATGTCGACACGCGATACATTTTTCTCGCGCCGCGGGTCGATAAAGATTTTTTAAATTCTATTTACCCGCGTCGCCGGTAGAAGAGTACCGAGCAATTCCCCGTCAGCTATTCTCCATTTAATGCGCATTGCCGTGGAAAATCGACACGGTATGCGCGTTATAAATTAAATTATGATTCTTATATCTCTCTCCCCGGAATACCTTTCGCCTCCCTTGGGACGTTTGTATTTCTTAGGTATCGTCGCTCCATGGCGCAGAATGATTGAAATTTCATTCGAATGCCGCTCTATTTCCGCTCGAACTCTTATGCTTCCCGACAATGAATGCTTCCTCTTTGCAGAATATTTAATTAATTCTAGGACCTTCGCTCATAACTGCCGCTGTTTATTTTCGGAACCCTCGTTATATTCGTTACGCGATACAACAATTTCGTAATTAATTCCGTGTATACTCTGGCGATTTTTGAAACGCTTTTGTTTCCATCGACAGTCTGTACCATTAACATTTCGTTATTCGCGTTTAAGCAGTGCAAAATTTTGCGCGTACAAGTAACATCTAGAAATAACATTCATTAACGAAACTAACAAAACGTATTGCGTTACGAGTAACGAATGCCGTACACGAGTCGCTGGTCGTTACAAAATCGCCGGTTACTAATTAGTGGCAGGATACGCACAGACTGTTTTATTAATTGCGTACGTATTACGATTTCCATTAACGTCGAGCAGCAAAAAATGCGGGAATGTGCACCGACTGAATCAAGTTCGGCGCAGGGACGGGCGAACAAAACGTTTCGTCGCGTGGAAATCGAATTTCCTTCGTCCTCTGCGTATATTTCTGTCCCGCCGACGTCGCGCCGCGCCGCCCCGTTCCTTTTACTTTCTTCGTCATGTCTGAAACGCGTCATATTTTAAGACCAGAATAAAGGAAAAGTTCGTGGGACGGTATTGCCGCAGACGAAACACGCAATCGCGACACATGGGCGTCGCGACGTCTCGTCACTTTAGCCACGTCGTCGTCGCCGCGAACATCCGGTACTTTAAACGGCGCGATTTGCCTTTACGGTTCGTTAGTCGCGTACACTTTCGCATCTGGCGCGCGGGAAACAGCGATTTCTCGATACACGGCTAACGAGAAACTTGTCTTAGGTGAAGGAGAAATTGTGGTCCCGACGCGAACGAACATCGGACGGGAAGCGAAGGAGCAACGACGGGGCAACGATGGAGCAACGGACGAGCAACGAGCCAGCCGTGGGCCACGCGCACCGGAAGCAAGGTAAAGGTCAGACAATTTTTCTTCCGCTTTCTGTGTACGGTTTCTATGTCCCGTTGTTCGGACGGCGCCTTAACGATGTTTCTTGGTAATCTTGTTTCTAACCTTTTGTTAAGCAATCTATATAGTTACGTACATATGTACGCCGTGTGTACACGCGCCGGGTCTTTCTCCTTTTGCTCTCTTTCTCCCTCCCACTCCCGCTCTCTTTCTCTTTTTTCTCATTTGCGTTCGTTTTTTACCTATCGGTCAATATTCGCGGAAACGGTTTCACAAACACGCAAACACACCAAAGTGGCGGTGGGGTCTTGGCGCAAAAACATCGTTATCGTTTTGTAATTTGCGTTGTCCGCGTCGAATGTTTCGCAAAGTGAAAGTACCATTTATATGGATCGATCCGTCGCGCGAATGTTTCCACAAATCACACCGCGTATACGCGCCATCAACGTTTACTTTCGTCATTTTCTTCTTTTTTCGTCCCCTGTACCTCTCTCCCTTTCTCTCTCGGCTATCCAAGATTCGCGAGCATTTTAAACGGTTTAACGCAAATTTATTCGCGATTGCGTCCAAGCCACGAGCTCGTGGAAGACGATCATCGACGTTTCCCTGTTGATTACGATCGTTCGGAGCGGAGAGAAATCGTAAGGTCTCTCTTTCCGTCGCGAAACTAGCCGTTCCGTAGGAGCTTGTGCAACCTGGCCGACAATTTTCCACGCCGCGGCGGCAGAAATAAACGGAGAAGCGGATGCTGTAATCTCGCTTCGGCCAAAGCTGTACAAGATTCCAGGCCGAGATGCATTTTGCGTCCGAGTACGCCGCCTCGACCTCCGTTTCGTCTAATCCTATAAAACTCGAAATCCTTTTGATCTCGCAATGACGTTTCGTTATAACGACCATTTTAATGCGACTCTCGTGAAAGAGATTACCTCATCTCGTAGTCGATCTTGCCGCGAACTTACGTTTAAAAACGGAATACCGGCGGAATAAGTTTTCTCCCTGATGTTTGCCATCCTTTATCCCATTGCGTTTAAAAATAATTATGTTTAAATAACGCGAACGTTAAAGTGATTTCGCCGTTGCTTTTGATACCCCCGTCCCGCTTTACGCCGTGCCAGTCGTTCGAAGCGTTTTCGGACGGCCAAGAGCGCGAACGCGAATCGCGACCTCCGAGCCTCCATCGAGGACAAGGTAATTAGGTGGTACAGTTATGCGAACCGCCGCGATTTAATTAGCCGCGTAATCGCGATCCTATGTCTCGTTAAAGATCTACGATCCTACCTAGACCGCGCGTTCTCTCTTTCGTCCGATTTTAATCTTCCTCGCGACTGATCCGATCTCGTCTCCTCTCCTCCTGTTTCCTCCAGCGAGTTTCGCGACTCGCCTACGTAACGCCTTTACGCATAGCCGTAAATCAAGGAGGCGGTATCCTTTGGAACTTGGTCGGGTTCTCGCGATACGCGGAAAATCTTGAACTCCGCCTTGCTCGGTTACACGATCCATTCAACGATTACGGTACACGCGAAAAATCGTAAATTCGTACGATATGGATAAATCGTAGGGAACGATCGAGCGATTACGCGATACTGGCGCGAAATTACCGTTCCGCTGCTCCTTATCGCCGCGATAATTCCGTTTTTACCGCGTTGTTTCACCGTCGTAACAGCCACGTTTTATCTGCGATCTGAAAAATGAGCCGCCTCCCGGACAGACGGGTAATCGTCGGTGCATAAACCGAGCGCACGCGAGAAACTCGACCAGCCGTGCCGCGGAGATGGAACGTGTCGTGGCCATACGTAACAGCACGCGTGGTCCGCGCGAGATTCGTCTCGCCCTCGCGCCTCTCGCGCTGACATTCTTAGCGATACGTAAATATCCAGAGACTTTCTCGAAGAACCGCGACCTCGTCTCTCACCGCGAGTAGTTTCTCCGACGAGAATCTCGACGCGTCGTTTCGTCTGGTTCTCGAATTAGCGAACGAGGTCCCTCGACCGCGAACGCCTCGCTGCGCCGCGGCGCTGGTCTACGCTTGAAAGTCACCCAACGCCGATGGTCGTTCTTCTTCTTTTCGGCCGACACGCGAACGCTCGCCGCGAAATTTCGCGCTAGAACCTCCACTTCCATCCGTTCCTCGTTTCGCAACCGCGGCGAAAGAGAAAGGTGGGGAAAAGGAGCATAAAAAGAGCAAAAAAGATGGAGGAAACGAAGGAACAGAGGCGAAAGGAACGTTAAGGACCGATCGTTTTGGAATGAAAATCGCGCGTTCGATCTCACGCCTCTTCCCCCTTTCTATTCTTCCTCCTTTCTTGCCAGTAACGAGCTCGGCGGAAACCAGCCTTAAGCCCGGGTTACCATAAACGAGTCTGTTTACGTAACTATAATAGAGCAATTATCGCGAGGCCGACGTTCCTTCCACCAGCTGTTCGATCTTCTATCCTCCTTTTTCCATTCCTTACTCGCCCTTCCGACTCGTCACTCGCCCCGTTTGTCGTCCTTCTCGTCCTTCGTTCCTTCGAGGTACTCCTCTAATGGCAGTTCGACGAACGACGTCTCGCGATACCTTCCCTCCACGAGCAAGCTCGTAATTTTTCCACGGAGAGCAATAAAAAGCGCCGGAAGTCGCGCAATTTCTCCGGAAATAGTTTTCGCAACGACGCCGGGCGCTGGTCACCGGATCTCCTACGTCGCTCGTACTTGGATGGCGCTCCGTCCGCGTTCCGTGTATCTGGGATCTATGAGCTCGAGGTTTAGTGCAAACGTAAATCATATATTAAGCCCGCTTCATACCGAGGCTCGTGTTAACGGACGCGTTATGTCCGATCGGCCAGATTTCACCTGGCCGTGCTACAGCTGCTGCGTGGGCCGCTGATATCTCGAGACATTGTCCTCGTGGATCGATAATTCACCAGGAATTTAGGGATCTTCCGCCAATGTCAACGTAATCGCACGCGTGTTTCGTTTTAAGCCTGTCGGGCTTTCTCGACGTCTTTTCTCGGAGACGTAAGAAATTTCGTACACGCGTTACGCGATTTTGCCAAGAGCGGCCGCGGTAGTTACGCCCGAGCCAAAGTACAGGATCATGTAGACGCGTGGAGCGGTATTAGCGGCTAACAGGATCCCGCGGTGGCACAAGAACATTTGTATTCCGGCGATATTGTTTCGGGAATTCGAAATAAAGCCCACGATTTGCGAGGGACCACTTTGCTTTTAGCGTTCGTAATGGTAGAAGGAGTAGCCGGGGCTGCGGATAATTTGTCCGCGAATGGAATTAACGCCGTTAGGAACGTTAATAACACGCGTGATTCCGAGTCGCTAATTAAAAGATTTACGCGATAATGCAGCGGTCGGCCGAGAGCCAGCTCGCGAAATAGTTTTCCAAATGCGATTCGCTTATTATACGCGGTTAATGCGAGTCACGGACAAAGGGGCGAGTTATTATTTCGCACAAAGAGGAGCAAGTCTTGATAATGGGACGAAAGAGACTTTAAACCTCGCGGACGGTTATTATAATCGAACTTTTTTTCTTTTAATGCCATCGTACTCGCCATCCCGGGAATAATGATAAATATCCGAGAAAATATCCAGCGATTTCATCTCTGTCTCTTCTCTCGTTTGAGGAACGGTTAGAAAATTAACGCGTATTCTCGCAGTCCTTCACGTTGTCCAAGTTGCAGAAGATTTCGCCATCCGGATTCCTGTTCAGTTTCAAGGCAGTTCGAACGATTCGTGTAACAGATCGATTCTCTTTGGTACTCCGTTTGACCTCGAACGATCTCGCCATCAATGGAAATCTGCCATTGTATATCGGTACACGTTCTTACGGAGTAGCCGCAGAGTGAATGGGAACGACTTTCTACTAATTACTTCCGCAGATTGAATTTATGTTGACTTTACGTGATTACAGACTTGCACCCTATCCGGTACAGCTACTACTTCCGACTATTGCTTTATCTCGTCGGTTGAACTTGGCGAAATCTGTATTTGATGCTGCTCGAAACGGAAATCGAGAATCGTTATAATCCTCGTGAAAGGAGCAAAAACCAATTGGGGCAATTTTAGGCGAAATTCCATTCTTTCGGGCGAATAAGGACACTTTTCTACCGTAGAATGTTTTATTCATTCGCGATAGAAAGTATGATGGAGAATTTAATTTTCTTTCAATTTACCAGGTAGTTCCGTCCCTCCTCTTTACCACCCTCTTTTCCTCTCGCTCTCTATTTCCCATTTTCATCCAGTTCATCCTTCGTTTCCCTCTTTCTTATTCTCAATTAAAGCCCTTGCCTTTCCTCTGATTTCCAGAAAAACTTTGCGGTTTTCTTAATTTTTTCCTTTCACCGTTGCTCCATTTCCTGCCTCGGATTGATTTCTTCTCTTTGCCGCTACCTCGCCGAATAAAAGGGAATTAATCAGTACTCGGTATAACGGGACCATTTGTACTCGATTACAGCCGCGGAAAGGAAGATACGTGCGAGTCACTCGGTTTCTTTCCGGAACGTCTCCTTTCACGGTGTCTGGAAAAAGGAGCGGCGATGGAATTTCGGTTAAAATTCTACCTCGAACGAATCGACGGAATGTAATCGCGAATTTAACGCAAATTCCGATGGATCCTCGCGATTGCACGTTTCCCCGCGTTTCGTAATTCCTCGAGAGATCGATAATGGGACTTTCTCGGTTCTTTAATTTTGCGCAAGAGCGAAACCGAGTAAACGCGGGGCGTTTGGGATGGCGATCGATGAGCTTGCGGCCGGGCCGGTGACTTACGATTTGCACGAGAGCTTTCGAGATTTTTGCACACTTTTGTACAACGAAAAGCTTTCAGGTGGTGCGGAATAATACATGTGCAAAGGCCGAGTTAGCATCCGTAGCAAGCGGTCGGTGTTCTTAACCGGCGACTGATTGGAGCTGAGCTTCTATCTGATCAAACAACTCGCGTTATCTCTGTCCCGTTTATTCCGCATTTTCATCCGCTTCCGCAGCTCGCGTCTGGATATTCCTTTAATCGTAAACGAGCTTCGTTAGGTATCGCGACGATTGCGCGGCGGTGATTGTACGACAAATTCATCGATTAACCCACATCTGCGCTACGAAATAACCTTCGAACCCATCTCCGCGATAACTTCGATTCCACGTTTCTATAGGTTTTTCTCCTGGTAATTTTACCCACTGTTCCACCCTATCGACGATTTATTCCATTTAATCGACTTCGATACGCTCGATAACTTTCACGGGGATCAAGCGAAATATCCAACTATATTTCCGCGATTAATTTTCATCAACTTCGATACCGCGATGGTAACCCCATTAGTTACATCAACGAGCGTTTAATTTAAATCACTTTGCCCCTATTAACGCACTAGCCATTGTTCCGTCACTTTGGCGAATGAAAGTCTTTGTTGTATTATTCACCGGCAGAATAACGTTAATGTTCCTTTATGGTCATGTTTTCATTTGTTCTCTTTTATTTTTTTTTTTTTTTTTTTTTTTTTTTTTTTTTTTTTTTATTTTTTTTTTTCATATCTGATCTTCGCGTATTCGATTTCGTTAATTGAACCCGTACGCCGAGCCAATTAGATTCGCGTTGCGGAATAACTTTTTCCATCTGCTGAATCATACGAGCCGGTGTGTCGAAAGCACACCGAACCCCTGTTAACTTTCAGCGCGTCGAATATTCCGTTTCGAAAAAGGAGTAATGAGGGAGGGAAAGCGCACTGCGATGGAGAATCTAAGCTGGCTGTATTTCATCGTCGATACACGCGGCCTTGTCTAGATAAATTCCCGAAGCTCCTAGACTCTCGATCGTAACGCTAGGATGGGTGAACGTCGAAAGATATGCGAGCATTCCCCTATTCTCCGAGTCCCTACGGATACCGTAGCCTCGCCATAGACCGAGCAACGTTTGCGTGTATCGAAATACCACGTAACCGTAAGTACGATCCCGGAGAAAACTATTCGGTTCCCGTTCGACCCTTTTTATTCCGATACGGTTACGTTACAATCACGAGCATTCCTCCAGCAATTTGTAAACAGAATCGAAAACGAATATTCCCAACCGTTGAATAATTTGTATTTTTCCCCGCTGCTGCTCGCGATATATCCGATAGTTGGAGCAAATATACATTAACACGCTAACCGCGGTGTTATTTTTCTACCGTTCAATTAGCCGGCAATACGATCCCACGACGCGTTTAACTTTTATCGGCTACAGTTACGAAAGGCAAATAAAAGCTGGCGCGAAAACGCGGCTCATTTTTTCCCGTAAATATAGATCTTTCGCGCGGAGAGTGCTTCCCCGTCGTCGGAGTTCATCGACAGCCTCTCCTTGTTTCAACTTTCATCGGAAACGTTTCGAGTCCTGCCGCAGCCCGGAGGGACAGTGCATCGATCGTTCGACCCCGGGTACAATTGGGTCGCTTCAATTATCCAAACCTAATTTTCGCCATCTGCACGATTCGAAAGTGTCGGATTATTACGGAAAATCCTATTGGCAGAAGCACGTCGGCCACAAAAGCGTAAATAGGGCCGCGCACACGAGCTGGAAATCGCGGATTCGCTGGCGGCCAAGTTATAATTAGTTAATTGCGTTCGAGATAACGATGCATCTTTAGCCAAGCGGAAGTTCGAACTATAATACGGAATTAATTAAGAGCGAGCCCGATGCTTGCAACGTAATCGGGCTTCTTTTTAACGCGAATCGACGAGCGAACATTTTCGTACGCCTTTAATCGGGTAATGGAAGCTTGGACCATACGGTTGGTGAAATTAATATTCGGGTGAAACGTGTCGGTTTTACGACACGGGAATAAAAAGACAGACGCGAGAACGTGTCCTCCGGGAGCGGCTTGAAAACGTATTATCGTCGGTGACGATCTTCGGGATCATCCCGTACCGTTCCTCTAAAAGCATCGAAATCCTATCGCGATACCCGTAAACGAACAAAAGAGGAGGTTATAAGGCACGGCACTGTTATTGGATCGTGGCTCGACTTTCTTACGATCGGACTTTCTTTACGGATAAATTCCTCGGCTTAACATTCTTTACGAATGTCGTGCCACGGAGTTTGATTCTTGGTTGTTCACTTGCTCGGAAGGGGCCCACCCATAAGTCACGCGTAACACACACACTCGCGACGCCGATGTGACGAGACGATGCGCTCGATGGTGTGCAGAGCATCGTCGATAGAGGAAAGTTATTTGGCTTACTCCGCAAACACCGATGGAAGTTGCACAAGAATTTTCGGTCCATCGTGGAACAAGTATAGTTGGAAATTGTACGAGACACGGTACTTTACGATCCCGTGATCGATGAAGATATTGCCTATTACGTAAAAGCGCTCGACGTTACGCGTACTGGATCGTTTGAATTCACGGCGGAGCTGATTCACGGATGCGTAACATTTGCAGATCACCGTGAATGATATCGAGCATAAATACGATCCTGCTATTAGTAATGTCTGCCTTGCGGTTGTCTCGTGCTTGCGCGATAAGCACGAGCAACCGCAGACACGTTAAATCGGGACCCGAAGCCAGTGGATCGGTGCAGTCTACGAAAGTCTATTTCAGACCCTTTGGTTACAGACGGATTAGTTAGAAGTTGATACAAAGCGTTGCATCCGCGAGAGCTGATGCGGACTGCGTCGAATTAGCTGGCGTCTGTACGCGTAACCGGGAACCGGTAGAATTTGCCATAAATCGAGTAGATATCGTTAAAATCTATGCATATCGCGATAAATGCGTGGCTGATTCTAGATCCCAGATTCCAGAACTAGACCGCAGACATCGAGTCTCGAGACTCGGAGCTCGTATCCTAAACCTTGGACCTCTGTCAAGAATCAAGTATCAGATCTTGCGAATTTAATGGAATTCGTTTAATATTCCGCGAGTTCGATGGCTTGATATCCCACGGGTCTGATCGTGTTTCTATATAGACCGTGCTTGATTTCTCGGTCACTGTAATCGAAGAATATCGCGATCGCGAAGTTCGCAAAGCGTAATTCCCGTTTATTTCGACGATTCGAGGGAAATGAACGCTAACGTTTAATAGCGCCGTCGTAATTGAGTAACGAACGAATTATTGTTCCATTGCGTCTCGCGTGTAGAGGCGCAATAATTCTTTTTACAACATTATTTTATGATATTGCGTATTAAGCAACGCAATGCTATTAATTACGACGTAAAAGCGGAGTAAAAAGGTTATTTCGTGAAATAAACAGACTTCTCTTTATAAAATTGTTTCGTCTCGGTGAAACGCTTACATTTTTCATCGCGTAAATTTTTTCATCGTAACCAGTATTCCAGGTGAAAATACAATTTTACCTGCTCAAGGTCAATAAATCCGGCGAAAAATAAAGAGGATGCATTTGGTTCTTATTCCACCGGGTTTATTTTCCACCCCTTTAGTCCAGGTTATCCGTAACGTTGTATTCGAACGTGGTCAATCAATGATTATTCCATCAAGTGCCTTAACGCGAAGTGACAAGGTAAAACGTACCTTCAGCTTCGCAAGTACCTAAGCGATATTACGCGTTGATACCTTTAGATGCCGTCGACGGTCCATTCTACGAAAGCCTATTAAATAATGCCAGTACTGTAACGAGCTCTGCTCGTAAAATTCAATCACGAGAAGCCCGAAGAGTGTGGCCCGATCGATTCCAGCCGTTAGTTTGTCGACAAAGTCGATTTTGCCAGGTAAAGAGATTGTCGTAAAACTACAGCTACAGTAATCGATAAATTGCTCGTTTAGAGAATAATATTCCACTCTAACTTGATTATTCCTCCCCGCGTGTTTTTCTACGAAATTGCCAAAAATAAAAGGCGACGACAAACTTACGTTAATTCGACGTTACGTTGTACAGTGAAGAACTTGGACGAAAATCTGGTCAGCATATGAAGACATCTTTTGATCTCTATAAACATTGGTATATCTGGATTGCGAGGGAATTGAACCTAGAAATCTATCTTATAATCACTTATAAATAGATGCAAGCATCCAATGACGTCCAACGGTTTTCTGAATAGAATCTTGTGAAACCTGTATACCTGTAAAAAAATACGTCAACCTGAAAGCAAACGGATTAATAAGAGAAAAAAGACAAAGGCGAAATGAATATAAACAAGGATCGATCAAGTGGAACGAACAACATAGCGATGAGGCATAGAGAAATCAACGATGAACGAGTATTATACGAAATATGCGTATTCTCGTATAAAAATAAATAGAAACGAGAAAATAAGATCTAGAGAAAGAAAAGTAATTAAAACCTGAAAAAAGTTATAACTTGAAAGAAAAAAATTGTTATTAAATTATTTATGGGGTTGGGAACTATGGGTAAAGTGCATCACCCCTCAATTCGGACCCTCCCACACAAAGAAAATTTTAATGTTATACTTAAAGAAAAGTGGGTGGGGTGTCCAACCCCAACCTCACTTTAAACCCCCCACCCCTCCGCACGACGAAAATTTAGATGTTACACTTCCGAAGTGAAACAGACAAATGAGTTCTCCTTCGTCGGGTCGCCCCTTATATAGACCGCTGATCGGCCGAGCCCCCCACTCCTATCGCAAATTTTCGAACTTTGCCAATTCCGTTAATTATTATTTTCTCGTTCTAATAGCCAATAATTTATTAATGTTTTCATTTTTATTATAAATATACGTTACGAACAATTTGTTATTAACAATATTAATTTGTTATTACCTATGGGAGTAATAATTCATATACTTTCTGCATATTATAGGTACATTTTAACAGAATTATGTTATAAATTCAAATCCTAGCCGATAATTTATTAATTTTTTCGCTTTTATTACAAATTTATCTTGAGAACAATTCATTATTATCAATCAGTGTAATAATTTATGAACTTTAATAATAATTTATTAATTATTTCACTTTTATCATAAAATTACGTTGCGAAGAATTCGTTATCATTGATAATAATTTGTTATTAGCGATAAATATAATAATTTGTAAACATTTTACAAATTATAACTATATTTATGGTTTTGGAACATAAATTTTAATGATGCATTTTTTCATACCACTAGGATCATTAAATTGACTATTTATACCGCGGTAATTGTCGGCGTTTGATGCATTGAAATGTATGTGGTAAACGCGTGACAGTTGCAAAACGCAGTTTTACACTGGAAAATTGACTTTTGGCCAGCTTTTCGGTGATATTCCCCACTGTGCGATGTCGCGGTACTCGATACACACTTCGTTGCGTACAATTTTCGCGAAAACAGGGGGTGAGAGTGCGCGCGCGCGCGACAATTGGTCAAGGGAAGTTGAGCCACGTTGGTATCTGAGCCGAAGACAAATTTCCTCAGGGACCAGTTCGCGAATCAACTTTTTAAACTCTCTGCTGGGAGGTTCGTTAGCGATAACTCGAGCACGTCTGTACGCCACGGGCGTGAAAACTTTTGAAAGGGTGGCCGGCCTTCGGAAATTACGGGCGACACGACCCTTTAGGGCGTATTCACAAGTTTTCCTCTGTTAGTTGTAATTCAGAACGAGGCGCCCGACTTGACGAATGCACTCGTTTGTGTTAAGAAACTTTCGAGTCGTTGCTTAACGTTCCTTCGTCATCGCGATATTGTGCCTCGCGAGCTGTATTTATTCCTATCCTCTTTGTACGATATGGATCGTACAACCTGCTGCTAGGGGAAACGAACGAAACGAGGTTTAACGAGCATTCGTTGGATAGCGATCACGTGCACCGATTATATCGCGTTATCGCGATATCGGCGATGTTAATTCACAGGCTAAACAGTATAATTCGAGCGTAATTTCTGACTGGTCCACGTTAATCGCGCGCTTGGAATCCAATAATGAAAAGGGATCACGGGACCAGTGCCTTGTCATTGATTGATCCGTTAATTGCCATTATTTCTCCATTAAACCGTATTACTATCCACCTTTGTCTTTGCCCGCCCCTCCTACCGATAATTGTATCCAAATGACGCACAATTGTTCCCAGGAGAAATGATATCGGTCCTTGCTAGCGCGTATTTTATCTTTTCAGTTATCCCGAAGTTTAACCGGATTTATCGTCTTAGCCGGGCCAGTGGTTCTAGCTGCGGAAGGTGCGCAATCTTTTTTTCTCCCTTGGTCGCAGTAATCGTTAGCCGTGTGTTTAGAGGCGGCCGTGAATCGTCGAGTTTAACGGGTTGTTGCATATTGTTTTATCCGGGGCACATCTCCGCGCGATATACAAGGCGAAGGCGGTAAAACTGCGGCCGCGGCACGTTGCCAGGGACCCGAATCTCTCTCTCCCTCTCTCTCTCTCTGTCTCTCTCTCTCTCGCTTTTCCTCTCGCCGTCTCGCGTCGATAAATCTGACCGGGTACACCGGCATTTTAAACGCGATGTAAACCACCTGTAAAGTGCTCGCCTCTGCGCGGCCACCACGCCAACTTAACTCGACGCCCGTGCGTCTGCCGGAAGGGCTGTTACGCTTTCGCGCAAATGAGTCCCACGTTTCGTCCCGCAACGCGCACTTTCCGCTATTCTCTCCGGCCCGATATCGCACGACCGTTCAAACCGGCTATCAGTTTGTTTCACGCACGTTGTTATCGTTACTCTCCTCTCTTTTCGTTCGTCCTCTCTTCCGACCATCCACTCTTATCCCGAAATTCACCCCTTTTTTTTCCCCCAACGATGGAACAATGATAGCGCAGTCAGTGAACGGGGGGTGCTCTCAGCGCTCGAAATTCTCGCGATTTCGACGAGATAAACGCGTCTTTTTTTATCGCAAGTGGCATTGTTCCTTTTTTCTCGTTTCCACCCCCTCTGTCTCCCTGGCTATCTCGAAATTGTCGAGTTTCCGGAGCGCGGGTTACGCGTCGTCATAGATACGTTCCGTATCGTTTTTTCCCTATCTCCTTCCTTTTCCCGCTTTCGTCGGTAACAGAAGAAACAAACTTGTATCTTATCGGGTAATTCCCTGGTTCGTATAAAAGAGCCAATTTTTCTTTCCCCCGCGATTCCCGCGCGGCGGACGGAGAGGGTTCTCGGCCTCTGCTTGCACGCTCTTTGCTTTTCTTTCCGCTTTCGTGCGATTCAAATCGCATAGATCTCGACAAGGTCGCAAACCACGATGTCAGGCTTTATGCGGGTCGTTTTACGAATCGTTTCCTGGGTATTCGGAAAGCTGCACAGCCTTCTACTCGTGGAATCCCGCTGGATGACGGCACGAGAGGGTATATAAGAGGGATAATATCGTGTCTAGTGGGATTTGTCGGGGGTAAACAGAGTGCAAGGCCGCTGCAGGCGAACGTATAACCGCGGAATACCTTGCACACACGTTCACCGACCCAGTGCCGTTTCTTTCGTTTCCGCAATATCGTTTCCACGCGCGTTATATCGCCCATTCCGTTTCTTTCGCTAGTCGCATCTGTCCCTTTGCGGATACGCCGATGTCTCTTCTCCTCGCCACTTCACCTCACTCCATCGACCTCGCCATCCTCTTCGCCATCCTCTTCGCCATCCTCTTTTCCATCCCCTTCGATCATCTCGCCCGTCGCTCCCGTGAAATTACCGTTCACGGTCGCGCGTCGCGGATGCTTGGAAGACGCAACGGAAGCGGCTCGTTACGCCGAGCACCGTCTCCGCGGTGTCAAGGGGATGGCAGGGATACACGGACCATTTAATTAAAATCATCCCGGTCGAATCTCCGGAGAAATCTTATTCGCGACGAGGACCGTGTTTCCACGGGAATATTAACTGCACGACGCTCGGCGGAGCTCGTACGTTTGTCCGTTTCCGCGTTCCGATTATATTCGGATTCAAGGAGTCGACGCTCGTCGACGCTCGAACGTCATCGAGTCGTCGGATTCCGATATCGCCGCGGGCCAAACGCTTTGTCGCGCTTCTAGTTTCTACGACTTTTTATTATACCGCGTTATTGCGCGTTCGCCCGAATCGCTAGTGTCACGGTCCACGGGGTCCTCGTTCCCGTGGATCGTGGGAACGCGGAGCGGGAATGCGAAAGTCGCGATTCGTCGTGGATCATCGTCGATCGCGTCTAATCGATGATGCGTAACCTGTTCGACGAGTTCCACTGCGGGAAAAATGGTAGCTAGGTTATGGAGGCAACGCGCAATAAAGGTCGGGAGGCTCTCGCGTAATATTCTGGCGAAAAACACGCTAGCAGGATTCCGCGGGTCAACTTGAATTACGATAGGATCGGCCGGAACGTTATACGAGGGGTAATAGGTATTGTTATGGGAACAATAAGCATGCTGGAATACGCGCACTCGACGCCACGTATGATTATGATTTCCTCGAAGCGATGCACGCTGATTATATCCACTTGCGAAAAGCCTTCTAAGCCGACCTTGGTAGTCAGGGTAGGGTCGAGGGTGGAGTAATAGTCGTATCCGGGCCAAATAGATTTGGCGCGCCGCTACGTTTCCCTCGGCCCGCCGTAAATTTTGCCCGATAATCTGGAAAGTTTTCGGACGAACGGGCAAGGAGGAGAGGACTCATTGCGAATCCCGTGCTCGTCCAGGCAAACGAAAAACGTGCGTTGTAAACGGTACAAGCGCCGCGTGTCCGACGTAAAGAGAAAAGATAAAACGATTTTCCGTGTAATAGCGCGCACAACGGCGTCCAGCGACAGATTTTCGCGTTAAAATCATACGGGAAATACACGTTACGACTCTCCATCCCCTTCCATCGTTTGAGCACCGATTCGCCATATTCCTCGTCCTTCTTTTTCTTCTTTTACGCTTCTTCTCTCCCAAGCTCGTTCAAAAACTCATTAACGAGAGATTACGGGAAGTTAATTTTTCGTCGAGATTAAAACCTATAAGGGCAACCGAGAGCGTTTGCGGGGAAACAGGAGCGAACCTGTCCATTAAAGCGGGATTATGAAGAAATTTCTTTTTTTCGAAACAGCGCACACTCGCTTATATACCCATATATATATATGTATATAAACTTTTCGCTTGGTTTTGGAAATCCAACAAACGTGCTCTCTCTTTCTGTGCATTTCTCAGGGGGATGGTGCGGCACGCCGTTATACCCGAAAAGTATCAGACCATCCACCGACTCCTCTGCCATTCCCAACCGTGCATCCGTTAAGACTGAGCTGCCCTTTCCGCTTCGTACATTTACCACCGAGCTACTCGATACTCCGTTACGCCATCGACGGTCCATCCATCTTTCCCACATCGACGTACAGACGCTGCCCTCGTTCGTTCCATCGTTCCACACTCCACCGTTTGTTCCTCGCCCGGGAACGTTTGTTCTCGAATCTATTCTCGCCGCTCGCTGGAATTCCACGAGCTTATTTCGCGATTAACGCGATCGAAACGAGCCAATCCGCCGGCGAGAGGCTCTAGTTGCTCAAGCGTCGACGAGCCGGTGAAAATGCAGAAAGGCCAGGCACTCGAGGAAACGAAACGAAACGAAACGAAACGTAACGTAACGTAACGCGGATTTCGCGTTCTTCCGCGGCGAATCCTCGTAAAAGTTCTGTCCGTTACGAAACAGCGTTTCGTTAAACGAGGCCATTGTTTCGCGATGTTCCCTTTCGCGGATTTAGGCAGGCGCGTTGCGAAATTCATCCACGCGCCAGCTCTTCTTTCCCGATTACGTGTACGCGACTCTAAGGCCTTAGCCAACTTAGATTGAACACGAATCCCGGAAAACTATGGTCCATGCAGGCAAGCACGCGAACTCGTCGACGGCCACGACCACGATCACGACGCCGACGATGCCAACAACGACGACGACGACGACGACGACGACGACGACGACGACGACGACGACGACGACGACGACGTCGACGTCGACGATTGCTAGCTTTGAACACGGCATGGAACTTTGCTAATCAACACCGCGCCGTTGATTACCGTTACAAGCACACCGAAGGAAAGCGCGTTATGCCCGCTGACTAGTCGGACTCGCAGCACGGATCATTTCGCGTTCGAGTATACAGCTGGCAACGCGAGTGGTTTCGGTTATTTAATCACAAATTCATCCGTATCTCTCCGCGGATCTTCCCGTTGATTATATCGAAACGGTTCGCACGGCGTGCAAACACCGTCGAGAATGAAACGAGATTCACGCGATGGCACGTGACACGCTCGGCGAAAATAATCCCGGTTAACAGCGATTTCCCGTCACGTAGATCGGCAATAACGTTAGAGGCGATTAATTACCGGCGACTGCTCTTCCCTCGTTCCTCTTTCCAGATTCCATTGTCCTCGTTCTAATAGTTTCGATAGACCATCGACGAGATTTAGTCGGTGTCGTCGGGGACGAGAGGGTAAACACTCGTAACGTTTATCGCGGGAACGTTAACGATCGGGTAAGAGAAGAAAAAGGGCCCGCCATTATCGTTATTCGCGGTCCAGTGTTACCCGGCGAATTCCAAGCATGCCGCAACTCGCCCGGTGGAGGGGAGACGTTAATCCTCCTTACGACCTCTGCTCTAACCCCGCGAACATAATTTATCCGTGATTACGTCGTGCTCGAATTCGACGCAACGTCGGCATGAATTATTAATGAAACCTCGCGACGAGGTGGGACGGGTGGAGGGAAGAAAAAAAAGGAAAGAATCGGAGAGATGAAAATAGCGCGAATACGTCGATTCGGGATGATCGACGGCGAGAGATAGAGCCGTTTAAAGCGTTTCTTCGGGATTCGCGCGAAATAAAAATTCACCCCGTCGAGATGGCGAAGTCTGAACCGGTAGTTCTTTTCGTATTTCATGGCGGATCGAATTCCGCTGTCGCGCTGCTCAAAGCATCGAATAAACAGTTCCCTTCGGTCCTGTCTGCTCGTGGGATTATCGATAATTTGTTCCGCGGAATAACTCGAAGCAACGGGTCACGCTTCGAGGATTTCCCGTTATACCGGCAACGAAACGAAGAAATCCAGCTCGACGAGTATCGCGCGTATCGATGCTACCCGGAGAGTAGTCCGGGCCAAAAGATATTAATATGCTAAGTAACCGCGCGTCGAGTCTGCCGTGCCGCGCGCTTTATCATCCACGGAAATCGATGCCAGCGCGCGATGAAACCGGTTAAATTCGTCGAACCTTCGTTCGCTTGGGTCCCAACCACAGAAAGTACTCCACCGGGAATGTTCCGTTAGAGTCCTCGCTCTCCTAGAAAATAGTCATTTCGCGCGAATCTTCCTTAGCTACCTTCCGAGAGCGCTTCCTCGAGATCCGCTCGGTATAACGCATTCGCCGGTCGCAACGCACCCCCTTCTGGCGGAAATTACGGCGAAGGAAAGCACCGGAGGGACGGGTCGAGGACGGTGATCATCGGCGAGGGGGAAAAAGAGTAATGCGCGATTAAGACAAGTGGACCGCCGTTTGTAATAGTTTACCGAATCCAGTTTCCCTTCTTCCGCGTTCTTATCGTCGCGGAAACGCACACAAACGCGAATGGAAACTTATCGGTCCAAGTTTTGTCGCGGTTTCCGCGAAATTGCTTTATAATTCTTGATTTACGACTCCCCCTTCACTCGGCTGACGTTCCCTCCTCGGCGATTTCCATCTTCTCCCCCGGGCTTTTTCACGGTTTTCCGCCGTCGCTTTTCGGCCAAGCCTGTTGGTCGTCGCTGGCGGTTTTTCACGCGCGTTTCTTCCGCAACGATGCGCCGTTTAACGTTCGTTTAAATATCGCTTACTCGAATCGCGAAAAGGGTCGCCGCGCGAACTCCCCCGAGGGATCCCTCGAGCGTGTCATCTTCGCTCGTGGTACCGGTTGACGTTCTTGTCACGCGACGCAGTGACCGAGTCGACGACGAGTCAAACGCGATTGAATCTCGTCCGGGATACAGTGCCTATCTCGACGGTTATCGATACGGACGACGACGAGGAAGGCGGAAACGCGGCCGCGGATCGAAAAATAGCTGAGAACTCGTTAATGCTGTAGGAAACGCTCTCAGTTTCACCTTATCCCCTGTAATTCCGCAAACGCTTTCTCGTGTCATAGGCATGTTCCGAGAACGCTGTAATCAGAGCGAATTAATCTTCGCTCGGTGCCTGCGATCCGGCTAGTTTCTCGATTCGTATTCGCGTCGGGTCTGTTTTCCGCGCGAGCGATCGCTAATTTCGAACGGCTTCGAAAGTATCGGGGAAAAACGTTCAGCTGCGACGCACGTGCACCGAGTTGACACGGTGGTTTCGATGAACGCGAGAACCAGTTCGCCAGGAATCCCAGCCAAGCATGGATTCCTCTGCGGGAACAGGAAGATTTCGCGGCCGTGGTCTCGTTGTCGGGTCGCTTTACCGATTCCCGAGTCAACGAAGTTAATCGGCCCGATTAGTCGAGCATTCTATCAGATACAGAGAGCAACTGCTGCTGCCACCGGCGCTAGCGGTGCAAAGGGGCCAGGGATTTAATGTCCGCGCGAGTCACGTACGTGCGGAATTACTGGCATCGGTCGCGTAACGGAGCTTCCTCTTTCGCGTGTTGCCACCGATACGTGCTGCACGTGAGTCGGTAGGCAGTATCAGCTTTCGATCACGATTAGAGAGGACGCGGGTTGCTCCGCTAATGCACGGTCGTACGACTGTAGCCGGGGAATCTCGATAATATAATTACGACGTTCTCCACCGTGCGTCCCTAACGTTTCTCTCGTCCGTTTTCACGTAGCAGCTCGTACAACGGTTCCCTGAAATACGGATTACGCGTCGCTATGCCGTGCAACGCCTCGCCTCGCCTCCACCATCGAATCGCTATTGCCCGTGCAACTGACTATGAAACGCGTAATCGAGATGCTCGATGTAATAGTGAAAAGCGGATTCACCCTCGGGGTCAATTGGCCCTCTGGCGGTTTCGATCGATCAATCGATCCGTTCAGCGCTATATAATTGCCAGGTTGCATCGCTAATGTCACGCGTCGTTGCTTCAGCATCCGGTTCACCGTCACGAGCAGCGTTCGCGAGATTTTTACCACGGAATAAGATACCGGATCTTCGTTGCTTCCGGAAACCAAAGTTTCCGTAATTTACGCGCGTTTCGTCCAGAAATTCGCCTGGCCCGGGGATATAAACAGTACGGAGTCTGGCGCAACGCGCACACACCTGAATCAACTGTGTACCTCTAAAAGTCGGAAAATGAATTGCCCTCGCGATAAGCTCGTATCTCGAGCACGCTTCCTTCGCTCGGTTCCTCCGCGCGTTTGTCGTTCGCTCGTTTCTTTACCCTTTCCACGTCGCGTCCTCGCGGAGGTAAACCTGTATATTTTAAATTAAACTATTATCCCGCTAGGGGTAGACTTTTTCGGTACACCGGCGCTTCTTCGCCTTCTGTCTCCGTCTCGAATTCGCCAAATTCGTGGCCGACAATGGACGAATTTAAAATTCGATCGGGCACGAGTCGGGGGTGAAATAAAATTTGCGCGGCGCGAACTACGCGTGGTCCAATTAAAATTTCAGGGTCGCGGGCGAAAATTCAAACGGCGTTGCAAGAGAAACCACGGTGACCACCCGACGGGATCACGTTCCAGCCGTGCACGCCTAATGAAATTCATTTTTCACCGAAACGCGCAAACAATTTGATAATGTAATTTCGGCGCGAGCACGCCGAGCGTGGACGAACGAAAACGCATAAGCCGGGAGGTACCAACGGTGAACACAATGGAGAGAGGAACACGTGGGGCCGCAATAATGTTGAGAACATTGTACGCGGCAGATAAAAGAACACGTTGATTGCAATAACGTCATGCCGGCGTCATACGCGATAAACAAAGGGACGCGTTGCTCGTAATAACGTCACCGAGCACGCTCGGAAAAAACGAACAGAAGATAAGTGTAACTCCACGAAAATTCGCCGCGTAACGCGTGACGAGCTAATATGTCCGCCGAAATATTCGATATTTCGCGTCACCCGCGTACGATGGATTATCGAGTAAGTATAGATAACAAACGGGACGAAATGTTTACGTACCAGCGAAAAAATATTTCGTTTACGCTCGCGGAAGAATGGAATTCGACGATAAACAATCGCGACGCGTTATGCTATTCGGCGTTTGTTTTATTCGCGTATTCGTTTCTCGCCGCGTGAAAGGAAACCAAGACGCGCTGTAAATTTATTCCTTTCCTAATTTTTATTTCGCCCGGTTTTAATCCGGTTGCATGCTTAATTCGTTTCGCGGTATGTAATTGTTTGTCGCACCGGCGCTTCGAAAAAGGAACTTCATTTTTGTACGAAGAGGCGGTTGGCGTAGGGGGAGCACGCGAACATTAAAATTGTTGGGGGAAAGCGGAATGGAGAAACGGAAAAAAACGAGACAGGAGGAAAAATGTGGTGTAATGTTAGGGAGGACGGAACGAAACAAAACGTGAACGCGGGATTTGGAATATCCGCGTGTTTGAATATTTGATACGCAAAGGGGGGATACGAGCCGGGAAACTCACGGGGGATGTACTTTGAGTTCCATCGAGAGATGGACAAAACAGGATTTGACATTTGTATTTAATTCAGCCTTGCTCTACTTTAAGTCGTAACACCGTTCCTATACTTTGCCTCGAAATCGGGTGATGTATAAAATTTTCATTATCGGAGGAAAATCTAGAAAAATCAGATCGAAAAGACGAGCGAGAAGGTACGACAGCTGCGTTTTCTTCGGGGTCTATAACGAACTCACGGGTAAAGTTTCCCAGAAAGCTCGTACCCTAGACGCGAGAGTATCGGAGATCGAGTCAGGGAACGCATTTCAATGGACGAGATGGAAGAGGACTTTTAAGAACTCTGCATCGACGGTGAAGGAGTGCAACGGGACTGTCATACAACGTGTACGCAAATGTTTAAACAGAGAGTTTCGTTGCTCTGCCTGGGATTGAATGGCGGCCGCGTCAAGTTTGCCAAACAATACGCTCGCGTATCGGATATTTATTTATTTAGTGGCTGGAAAGTATGATCGAACGAGTAATACGATCGGGGAAAATTTAATTCCGGGCCAACGAAATTAGTTTTGAAATATTTGCACGGTGGGCAAAGCAAACGGGAAGAAATTGAAGAAGAAGAGGAGATAACGGGAATACGCGAGGATAGATGAATTCGAAAAGCGTTTTCCATTCGTCGCGTTATTGTTTGGTACGTGAAACAACGCTCGAGGCTGTCCGCTTCAAAGTCATTTCGTCATTGGCCTGTATTGCGTTTTGTCAGGTTTGTTAAAGCGTTCAGAAACCGAAAGCTTGACCGTTCGCACCTGCTGTGCCTTTGATCGACGTTCAAACGCGTTTGCGATTCGGTGCGTGTCTGTTTGTTGATTGCACTCTGATTTTAAGCACAATCGGTGTCCTGCGAATTTCGTTCCACTAGCTTCGCGTTAATTGCAAGTATACTTGACGGCAATTACAACGTTTAACGCTTTGTTAATGGACTTGGCGCGTATCCTCGATGAACGAGAGCCTTAATACCGTGAAACTTCAATGGCGATTTTTTTACGCGAATTATATCCCAACGTTCCAGCCGATATTCGCGAGTCGACGTTGATCAGAGGTATAAAGATCGACGTATCGATTTATCGAACGTTCTCGATCACCGAAAATTTTTCCGCCGTCGATTTCGACGTTTCAACGACCTGGGAATAAGAACGGGAAGGAGGGAAATGACTCGAAGCAAATGATTCAAGAGAGTTTTAATTAGAAGCATCCACGATGACTGTGAAACCAAGATAAATCCGTCTCTACCTTCCAACTAACTGTAGCCGAGTTACTAATGAGCAGATAATTAAACGCCGGGTGCACACGTGAACACCGTGGAAAGTCGAAAAGCGACATAACGAGTGCGAGGAAACTGGCACATCCCCGTTGCCACACTTAATTACTCTCACGTTCAAATATACGGTTCAATTCAAACCCTAACGTTCCGTTCGTCCCGAAAACTGGCGACTCGCTGAATATTCGAAAGGCTTCGCGCCGAGATGCTTAGCGAGGTGGAGCCAAAAATATTTTCGCGATACTTCGTCATCCTTCTTTTCACCTTTTTTTCATCCACGACCCAGACGACGACAACGACGACGACGACGACGTATTTATGGATTCCGTTGACAATGGTAGAAAGAGAATAGTTGGCAGCAAGCGCGAACGCGATGCTTCCTTTCATTCGAAAAACTCTCCTTTTTCCTACCCCGGACCTGGGAAAATCTATGCACGCGAACACCCGTACATCTCGCGCTCCGTTTCAATCTTCGTTTCGACTAGATTTTCATCTGGCACGATCATCGCGAAGGATAACGAACGATCGGTTCTCCCGATTAACCCGGACCGCGTTTTCCCGTTCGTCTTTCGTCCTTCTTCGAATTTAAATACTCGACGCTCGGCTGCATCGAAATTAGGAGAGGATGCGGAATTCAGAGCGGCGATTGCGTATTCGCATGCGAGGAAAGAACAGTTCTCCGCTCGACGAGCGTTATTTCCATTTGAACAAATTTCCATTGCTACGAACTGGAACGAGGTTTTTACAGTGCCGCGTGTCACACAGCGACATACGCAAATCGTTAAACATTCATGGCAGTCGTGCGCTATAAAATGCAACACACGCAAGCGTTTTTCTCCTTTACGATGCCCGAGAGGGCTGTACGGGTCTCGAGTTCGGGCCACCGAGTGGATATATTCCACAGATGCGATCCTCGCTAAGTGGTTGAAAAGGAAGATGGGTCTTTAACGTATGGCCGCCTGAAACACACGTGCACGTACGCGCACGCATACTCGCAGGTGCGCGCGGATGGCAACATTCTATTACGCCACTGTGGCTGCCTGCATCGAAAATATCGACAGTCCCGGCGACGAACTCGAGTTATTTCGCAAAATCGTTGAACGTACTTCAACCGCAGAGAAGCGTAATCGACGTGACTTTTGTCTCTAGTTTTCTATGGCGTGCTCTTCATAAACCGATTGAACCATCGTCGTAGCGATGAAACAAAGAGCGCCGATACCGCGGGATACGTATTTTTTTCCTTTTCTTCCTTTTCTCAGTTATTTTTTTTTCTTTTTTCCTTTTTTTCTTTTTCCTCCAAACGCGAAACGCTGCAATCGGGCTGCACACGCGCATCGCGAGCCGCGCGTTCCACGGTTAAACCGTATCTCCTGATTGTCGATAAAAACGAGGCCGCGTTATTGAGAAGTTGCGAGCGAGTAAGTATACTTCTGTTGGCGAATTGCATGCGCTACACGTACCGACGACGTGGAAATTCGTTCGGTAATTGTTCTAGTTAACTTTCGGATTGACGTTGCCCCAATGGGGACGTCACCGGCACGCCTCTTCGGAGCGTGGAAAATAGAGGAAAGAGGAAAAAACGCGGGAAATGGAAGAAAAAAGGTCGGACTCTTGAAAATAGAAACGAACCGCCGCGTCGTGTCACACCCTATCGATTGTCCAACGCGCGAGATTCGAACGGATTAGTTCGCGGGAGCGTGAACTAATTTCTACGGGGTCCGATCTACGGGGATAGATCTCGTGTCTTTTCTTTTTACCTCGAGTTTCTGGGTAACGAGGACGGGCTTAACTCGACGTTCTCGTTCGACGATGCATCGAGCATCGATAAAACATGGGGCTAACGAACGAGCTCCTGGACCAGTTCCTCGAGATACGCGTGTATAATGCAAGACGTCCGCGCTTTATCGCGAAAACTATCCCGAAGGTGTGATAAACTTATGGTCTCCTAAAGGCTTTTAACGAGCAGCTCGCACGTGATATCTTTATTTAATCATACTCGGCCGACGTGATCTCGAATAAATTTCCCAGATAACATCCCCGAGGTCCGAGCAACGAGCTGCACTTCGGTACCTGGCCCGCGTTACCATCGCGCAGAGGAGGATCGCCTTCCGGGCAACCGTATTGCCGCATCTCTTACGTACATCCACACGCGACGCTTGAAATTCTATATTTCTACCTTCCTTCTTATTTCTTCGATAAAGTCCCGCGAAACTTTGCGTCGACGTAATTTTATGGCACTTCTGCGGCACCTCGAGTGAGGCGATTGTAACGCCATCGTAACGCGATACCACGCGTTCGGGTTCAAAGGTTTGACAAAGCGCAAACGTGGTTAGTCGGTTTTGTTATCGTAGGACCGAGTCGAGAGCGGAGAGGAAACGAAAGTTCTGTTGGTACGAGGGGCGGTGGCTGAAATCCACTATCAAAGTGGATGTTTCCCCAGTGCCCCATACGTTTCCTTCGCTACTCTTCTAAAGTGCAAACCCAACGCGAGAGACCGCAAGAAGAAACCATTCCACGAACAGCTGCGTACGGTTTCATAACCACTTCATAGATTCCGAATACTTCCCGCGATCGATCTCCTTTTAATGGTACATTAAAAATCGCGCGTGACAGTCGACTCCATCGACGTATGGATTCACCAGCCGTGGCGATGGCCGAATTAAGTGCCACGAGATGCTAACCATTAGTGGTCTTTGCTGTCTCTTAATACTCTCTTTTCTCGCGAATCTTCCCGATGCTAATATTTCACGTGGCTTAGGAGTGTCCACTGTCGCTGGCACCTCGCGTCGCGGTGGATATCGATCAAGACAGGGTAGGAAAAATATCCCATGAGCGCAACAGAACGGAATTAGGAAAAACATTCGTCGTAGCCAGTGCTATTTCCGTGATGAAGATAAATACAGCCGAGCTGTCCCGTGCACAGCTTCGAATTCCGGTTGCTCGTTTAGCAGAGCGCCATCGACGCTGCGCCTCCCCAAGATTAACGATGGAAAACGCCACCGGAAGTCGGACGTTCGTCCGCTCGTTTCACCGCGACTCGATACCGCGTTCCGCCATCTCTGCTATGGCACACGCCACTCGCGAATTAGGATAACAATCGCGCCGTGGCTGGTCTCGAGACCTGCCATGCGACCATTCGCGAAACTGCAAGATCGCGTGAGCTTTCCGTTCGGGCGATTTCCTCCGGAATGGAGGACCTCTGATTTCTTCCGCGGCAACGACCCGAGCCCGCATCGCGTTCGCGTCGGAAGACAACGGCAATGAGGAGATATCTCGGCGATCAAGGGTAGCGAGCTCTCTTTTCAGACATCGCCAATAGGCATTTCCAATGGCCGCTCCTTCGATAGCAGATACGCTCGCAACGATTTCGCTCGAGCTTCCGGTCGTCCATTATCGATTTACCGACGGCGTTCGAGCTCAAGTCTGGAATCCCAAATGCGAATATTTTCGCTATCCGGTTAGAGTGTCACGGGTTAATAAGAAAGTCGAAGCATCGAGTCGAAGAACGTTTCGCCGGCAAGTATGATACGATTGTTTCGCAGTCTGTAATAACAGCGTTAGCCCGATAGGAGCTCGTTGTTTCTTCTTTCCTTATCGGAATGTCAACGTTTATCTTTCGCTCTTTCCACGGTTGCTCTAACTATTCTCGAAAACTTCCGAGTTCTCTTCTCGCATCGTCCCCCATTATCTCTGCACGCATACATTAAGAACAGTTTCGCAAAGAATGGCTGCGTTTTCGCGACGGGACCGGGTCTCCGCGTTGATAATGCAGCCGGCGGCGGTAAGGTCTAAACACCGGTTTAAACTGTGAAACCGGTGTTAAGCGACGCGTACAGCCTAATCTCGGAGCAACGCGGCCGGTCATACTTACGTTAGAACGGAAGGAACGGTAGACAGATTGCCGCGACTGCGACCCGTGCATCCTGCTCCTGGAAGGAGAGAGTTAGCACGAAGATAGTTGGCGAGATAGTTGGACTCGAATTAATTACCGCGGCACACGACCGGGCTACTTGCATCGTGGCCGTTTCCTTCTTCGACTTCTTCGTCGCGCAATGCTCGATTTTCCGCGAAACTTTGCGCGTCTAACCGAGGAAGAAACTCGCGGCAGAATCGACCGGTCTCCATCCACCGGCGATTGTCATTCCGATTAATGCCTGCGTTCCGAGAAGCATCGTTCGCGTGGATTAACAGCGTGCCTTTCACCGCTACCTTTTCTGCTTCCGAAGTATCCTCGTATTCCGCACCGGGAGAAAATATCGCGGCCATTTTGGCGCTGAAGTTGGCGAGGTTCGCGTCTCCTCGAAAAGACCGCCTCGAGTGGTAACGACCGCCGCGAAGTCGCGATTACCGGGCGCGTTTGAGAAATAACCCCTTCCCTACCCCTCGGCTAGCATGGCAAGCCGCGGATTTAATAACGCGAAACGCGAACGAGCACGTTGCACTGCCAGCGCGCAACGTTCCCGGGGAGTATATTAAAATCCCGTTAAGGCGTAATTGTGCGCTGCACCGCAGAGCCGAAGATAAATAAAGCGCGGTCGGAAGCGCTTAGTAACTGCCTCGCGCGAGTATACTTTTCGGCGCGGGCCGCGGGCATAATCGAAAGCGGTTCAATCATACCGTGATGCAACGAATGTAATTTCGGCGCCGATATATAGCTGCGACCGCATGGTCGTTGCAACGCGTTCGATAACACGCATCGCGCGGTTAATGCATCGGGTAAATGTTCCGGACGTTCTTCGACACGGGGGTTGATTAATTATCGCGCATCGGTATCACCCCTGACCAACGTTCGCCCTTTTTCTTTCCTCCCGACTGTACGCGTAGATATAAAGGATCTTCGCTTTTCTTTATTCGCGTCCCCTTGATTTCTCCGTCCATTTCGAACGTCTTTCGCGGTTGCTTTTAATTATCCAACGGGCCCGAGCCGCGGAAGTATTCCATTCCCAGCGGCGGAAGTTCGATGTCAAACAAAAAGTTGGCTGTTCCACGGCACTTTCCAAACGAGTCGCGCCCGTATTGTTCTGTTTCCGCGCAATCCGTCGTTTTCCCATAACTTTTACGCCCGTCAGCAGCCGCGTAACTCCATCGGGGGAACCTAATTTGCGCCGCGTGCGAGCAAAGAATAAGGCCATCCGGCCTCCGTGACCTCCGCCCCGTACACGATCGCGTGGTCGTGGTCGCCGCCGTCGCGACGCCGTCGTCGCCAACGGGCAAGGAAGGCGAATCGTTCCATGAAGGACAGGTAATTAAAATATCTTCTAGTAATGCATCGCCGTCGGGTAATTATAAGGGGTAATAGTCTGCTATCTTATAAAGTAAGCTCCGTGGAAGCGAGGAAAGTGAACCTTCCACTTTTTCCCTTCTTTCATCCCACTGGCATTCACTTGCTTTTCTGGCCAAGTGTGCCTCCCGGGAATAGGTACAGCGGCGTGTAAAAACTTTCCCGTTTCCTCCATTCCTGCGAGCCCGCGATCCCGCGTCGGGGAAATGCCTTTCGAAATTACCGCGTTAAAAGTTCAAAGCGACGGCTGTTCGACATTAGAGGGGCATCCTAGTTGCGCTGTACTCGGCTGCGCCCTCGTTTCGCAACTACGGCCACCCGTCGACCTACTCGTTTCCATTTTGATGCCCCGAAAATTTGCGTAAATATTCGGAACGCGCGGAATCCGGATGAACATCCGCGCCGATTCGTTTGGATTTCCGTTGCGTTGAAACTTAACGCTTTCCCGGCATCGGTAAAATAACCGACAAAATGCGATTCCGTCGCGCGGAAACTCTACGCTATTGATAGGCAAAGCGTGAGAGAATTCGCGATTGAATTTGCCGTTTCTAATTCGTCGCTAATTGAACGGAAAATTCGACGAGATCGGGCGTATCGCGAGCCGAAAACGGCGCGAATTCGTTGCACTCGTATCTCACGATCCTCCGATACGTTTGACTGCCGGTGGTTAAAGTCCGGTAAGACGTATTGCAACGACGGGGTGGAGCATGAAGCGTCGGCTCGTCGATCGTTAATTTCCAGTCTAATTTCCAAGTCGTGGAAAACTGCCGGTAAGATGTAATTTTCCCCGTGGCCGTAGATCACGACCAGCTCGATGCAATTTCTGTTTTATGTCGTTGCATCTATCTTCGAAAGCGTTCGCGAATCTCGTGGCGTGGCAACGTGCCGCACTTGACCTCTTTGCCAAAGATGCTAGCCGCTGCTTAAAGTACTCGCGTGATCTCTGTGACGGAAATTTTCCGACTTTTCGCGAAGTTGCTTGGGTACAAACGGAATTGTCTATCCGTCTATTACGTCACCGCGGCAATTCGTTTAGATCTTCCCCGCGTAATTTTAACTCGCGTATACGAAGGTAGAGGATAGAGCTAGAGTAAAGGAAATATCTGGTGGACCTTTTAAAGAGGAAATAAGAATTTTTCGAATGCTCGAGATCTTCCATCGATCTCGCGGCTAGGATCCTCTTGCACTTTGTAACGGAATCGTAAATAGAGGTTCTAAATCCTTAAGCAGGATATCTCGAGGGATGAACGGACCTGACTGGTTGCGCGTTTGTACCTTCCGTACCCGTGGTCCATCGTATCGGAGGAATATGTGACGGGAAAGGGAGGAAACTGACGGGTAAAACGCGATGGAAAAGAACAAAGGGAAAAGGCCAAGATGAGAACAGAGAGTCATCGATGTATCGTACTGTACGTCGATCAGAATGCAGACCGTGCCACCAGGAACATTCTACCGTACGTGGAACCAGCGGACATATCGGACACCTGACTCGCTCTCAATTTAAAGAATTTACGGTCACTCGCGCTTCCAGTGCCTCCGATGTTGCCCGCTTGTCCAAACATCGTCCGCCATTCGCGATATCTCCATACGAGTCGGTGGAAATTAATTTTTAATCGGGCGAGTCGACTTTTCGCGTACAGATTATTCAAAATCACGCGTGCGATTTTGCGCGCGATAGAACCGACGCCTCGATACGTTTCCACGTTATTTAACGCTTCGCCGGCAGTTTAAATTGAAAACTTTTAATTCGAACTTGTCACTTGGGTGACTGTTGGTTCATTATTGAAAGCTTTCATTTAAACTTGCGCATTTGACGTATAAATTTCGGTGAAATTTAAATCGATTATGAAAATTCGACGGCTTAAAATTTGAATCGTATCGAGTCGTTCACGGCTGACCTCTGATCGTGAAAGGGTCGCAAACCGATTTCCGACCCAAGTAATTGGTTTTTCTACTTTTCTCTCCGCGACATGTCGAATCCTTTCCAACGCCGTCATTATTCGGTTCACGAAGCGTATTGGCCGCTTGAATTACGATCTCTTTTTCTCTCTCCTTCCGTTCGACAATAGCTAGCTAACCTCGATAGGATAAAAGGGCTCTCGCGATTGCCACGTACGTGTCAAGGTTCACGGGTCTGTGGCCGCAAAGTGCGTAAAGTCCGCAGGCGGAAGCGAATCGGAAGCGAGTTCTCGGTTCATTGGCAACGCGATCGAGATCTCGAAAGGGCATTTCGCGTACATTCAAATCTCGCCTCGAATCCCTCTTGCTCCGTTTTCGCGAGGGTTTTAACCATCTGGCTGTTGGCGAGTCGATGAACGGAAAGACGAATCGAAGGCTTTCGGTATACGTTTCGACGCGCTCACCCGTTGCGCGTGAATACGAATAAATCGTTCGAAACATGGTTCGTAAAACGAACGAGTGGTTCGCAAAAACGACGGATCGAGGCGTGCTCGATCTTTCCACGCGTTTCTCCGATCAATCAGCACGGAAAAGCGCTCGCTCGCGGCGTCATTTACCAGCCACGCGTTACGCCTCGTCGTAATGGAAATAATAGACTCCGACATAATTAATCCGACGGAACGACGCCTGAAAGGGTTTCGAATCGCTGGCAGGAGGCTGGAGTAACGGTCCAAGCTGACTCGCATAATACGTCTTCACCTATACAAGTTTCGGGAACCGTTTCGAGTCTGAAACGTGACGCGGTTAACATTCATGCACGTCCGGCTGCAGATTGATTGCTGATCCCTAAATTGTCCCTAAAGTTGCTTTACACGTTTCACCGGTGTGCCGGAGAAGTTATGTTCCCTTGGCTATGTTTACCTAACTTGACGTGACGGATGTATAGTTACGTCTGGCGTTAACTAACTAACCGGCGTATCATCAGTCGACCAGCCTTCTCGGAAGGTATCTGTGCCTCCCAATTAGTCGAGTTAGAATTGCAGATTCACCGGAACTCGAGTCGAATGGCCCGGCATAGTTCGTCGTTTCTCGCTATTTATGCATTTCTCCATCAAAATCCGCGAAGGATCTCGCGAGAACGGAATCGCTCGCCACTAATCGCGATAATCGAATTCCCGGAGTAGAATACTCGCGAGATCTCGGGATTCCGATGCTCGCGGTGCTCCCTTCCGATCCGACAGAAATTGAAAATCGAATGTGAGCCGCGACAACGAGCGAATTCGGCGCGGGAAAACGCACCGGAATGACTGTTTCGTGGCTTGCGAATAGTGTCAAGTGACAGGAACGTCAACCTCCGAGTAGACAAACATGGAGCGCGAGGATGTTTGCGTAGGCAAACGGAAGATGTAGTTGGAAGAGGAACGGAAGTTGTACCGGGCTCGAGTTCCGCCAACTTTAAGACATCCCGCCGCGGTTCGTATTCCGCGTACCGAGCGCGCAACTTCGCGCGGTCTGTATTGTAAACGGAGTTGTCGGTCGACAGGCGAGATATTAAAAATAGAAACTTCGATTTGCACGGACGTCTGTGGAGCGAGGCTGAAAGTTTTTGGCCGTGACGGCGAATCGGGCGGGAAATTAAGCGTAGCTTGGCTAGGGGGAAAATTCGTTAACGGGGGCCAAAAATGTCGGAGGATGGTCGTAAATTAAACGGCTAAACGGATGAATCCCGCGGGAACGCGCGTTCTGTCTCACTTAGCGACCGGGAGCATTCGGGACAAATTTTTCACGATACGGAAAAACCGGTGCTCCGTGCCGTTGCCGGACGTAATGCAACTCGTTTCGGGAGTTACTTACGGGTAATTCATTGGCGAGAATCAGCGTTGCTTGGCGCACGCCGCAACGCTCGTATCAATTCTCGTTACGACGGGATAACGAGCGTTAACTTTGGCAGAAGCTTCGCGACCAAAGAGGGTCCCAGGTCGGTAGCCGGACCTGGGTTGAAAAGCTGGCGCACACGCGCGAGTATCGTTGAAAAAAGATTCGACGAAAGGGACGTGGCCCGGAGTTGGTATAGTTGGTAGCCAGTGAACCGAAAGGGTGGAAGGAACAACGCGTGTCTATTGAGAGAGGAACGGTGGTAGAAAGAGAGAAAAGAAGAAGCAACGCGTTTGGAAGCACCGTAGGATCTCCGTAGCGATTTGTTCGCGAGGTTTGATTTATAAGTCTGCGGAAGTTGTCACGGGGGTGAGTCAACCCCCGCTGCTCGTTCTCCTTTCCCGTCCGTTTGCCACCGAATGGAGGAACCTCCGGTGGACCGTTGGCGGGAAAGAAAAAGGCGGAGAGGAAAGAAAATGGGAAGAGGCAAGGAGTTAGGGAGCGATCGCCGGTCCGTGGCTTCACTTACGGATGATGCATTGCTCCGTGGTCGACTCCGGGCACAGAAGGATGGAACCGCGGTAATGGATTCGAAATGGTCGAAAATAGTCGATCCTTGTCACCGAGGTACTACCACCTCTGCTCCGGCCCGTACGGAACTCGCGGAGCGCGTGCAAAGTCCGCTCCGATGATTCGCGCTCCGCTAGCTTGCCGAACTTTCTGGGCAATCCGGTTTGATCTACGGCGAATTTCCAGCGTCGTTTCGGCGAAACGATTAGAAGAATCGTTCGTGCGATTAGGATGGAAGGGTAGGGGCAAGCTAGATCCGTGGCAAGTCTAGCGGAAGAGGGAGAATCTTCCATCGAGATTTTCTCCGTCGTTCAAGGGCTAGTTATTTTAAGCTTCTTCGGTTCGGGTATATCGAGAACGATGTAACCGCTGAACGATCGCGATCGGAACGTGGAAGAGTCGCCAAACTTACGCTGACCCAGAGCTATTTGCCTGCAATTCCACGAAACTTCGATACACTCGAGTCAATACAGACATCCCCGAGGCGTGGCTGCGGATAGACGGCGGCCACGGGGATGTCATATCCTGGACCGATGACATCGGATTTGTGGCACCAGTTCCTCGCGATAGCGGTATTCCCGCGACCTCGTAAAACATCCCTTACACCACCCTACGGGCTCTGTACGCCGATGGTTCCCGTTCGCTTCGCCGAAATTAGAGTTTAATTAAACACCGTGATCCACCGCGTTACGCCCACGTATGTCAACCGTTGTATCGATTTTCGGATACTTGGAGAAAAAAGCGAACCTGTTTCTGGTCATGCACGGCTACGTAGATGGAGATCCACGCGAAACCACCGATGTGCCCGCGCGAGATTCACGAGCGTGGACGGTGTGATTTTTTTCTTCCAAAGGGGTTGCGTCGATCAAAAAGCGGCAGCCTGATTTTTATCGATCCGGACGGGCCGCGGCGAAACATAAAAATGTCGATAACGTTAACGAACGGAATTGGCGATTTTTATTTCCAAGTTGGCGCTCGTCCAGTTGTGCGCTATTTTACACGCTTCCCAGCAGCTCGTTCGACAGCATTGTTAGGAGAAACGCAGATTGGATATTGGATTTCACGTACGAGCCACTCTCCGCGCCTTTAACGTGTATAGCAGCCTTTCCTCTTCGTCGCTCTCTCGGGGTTCGCGTGGTCCGGTGATGGTGCCTTTCAAAAATCGAGAGGCAATTAATCGACGTTTCATCGTGTTGGCCGTTTTTACGCGACGTCGTCGCGTCTCCGTCGTATTCAGCCTACTTTGCTCCTCGTCGATTCACGGCTTCGAAGCGGGTTCCGGCGTTGTGTCTCGATTAAATAAATCCATTACCGATTAAAGAAGCGAAACTGCGATTCACGGAGCCCGCGATCGAATTCAGTCCATGTCCGTGTTTCGAAACGTCGAGCGTTTAAACTTGCCCACTTTTAATTGGTTCGTCAAACAATTGGAACGTCGACGAGACTCGTTAAAAATCGTAATTGGCGAATCGAAAGGGTGTCGATAACGACAGGACGCGCCGCGAGAAGGATTCCTCTCTGGCGGAAAATCGGACTTTGCCGGGATCGGGGCTGCTAACTCCGTCGGAATTCCGGCCGACGACTCGGGCATTGCCGATCCGCGTATTTTCCACGGGATTCGCCGCCGAGTTTCGCATTCCGTTCGGACGTACTCGCAAGTAAAGCGCGTGTATCGATCATGCACGATTCGCGAAATTCACAGACGACGCGGTGCAGCTATCCCTTTGATCAATCGACGGCCGATCGAGTGTGGCGCGCGTGTCAGTGACACGGATGCCTTTGCCACATTAATGAACGCAAACGCGCGTGACAAGTAATGCAATTAATTAGAGGCCACGCAATCCTCAGTTTCAATATTCCCGCCGCGCTGCTCTCGCAATGTTATTGCGCTCGCATCCGCACGACCGACCGCGTCCATGTCTGCGTCTCTCGCAAACCTATTGCCGAGCTTCCGTTTCGTCGTCGCGGTAATGAGAAACGTCGAACCGTCGGTTATTCGCAGACCTAAGGAAACAAATGCGCAGCTGCGCCCGTCCCGTTAAATCTAGGGCTAAATTATCCTCCAACGCGCCAATTCCGGATACTTGAAATATCGCTGCAGCTCTCCCGAGATCTTTCGGCTCGCGCGAGTGGTCCTGCGAAATTACAACGCCGGGTTTTCGTTCGTGGGAGAATTGAAAAATTTGAAAACTCCAGTTGATCACTTTTTGTTCGAGCAACGGTTGACTTCATTCGTCCGAACACGAGAATGCAGTTATATTTTCCAGAAATTGCGTAGCAAACCGAGTCAAAAGAGTTCGGCGCGCTTTGTTTCCTCGCGCTATTCAACGCGTCGTTTCCACGGCCCTAAACGGATACACCGATCCAGGACAGTTTAGGTTTACCACTCGGTTTTTGTCCGCAGACTGTTTCGCAACGATTATTCGCGGTACGACGTGTTAACGAGAAACGCTTCGAATCTGGACGATCGTCTTTCAATCGACGGATTTACTCGTGGATTACGTTCCCTGCCCGAAGGAACTCTGTCCGACCGAGATCCATAAATCGGAACCCGATTTCAGCGTCTCTGAAGCGAAACAAAAATTACGCGCGATACGCACGTAATTTCGATATCGCGAAATTTCAATCGCGCTGGCAACGTGATTCGAGCTCGTTATTCGACCGGTTTCCTTCCGCGACGAAGGCGCAGAAATTCAACCGAGACAAGAGGTCGCCGTGCATGCTACCGAAACGTCAATTTACGATCCTTCGGGCCCATGTATTCCATGATATAACGGGTCCGGTTGATTTTACCAGGCTCGACCGTGCAGGCTGCTGCACGCTGTGGAGTGCAGCGCATAAAGAGATAACTAGACCGAACCCTTATTGGTAAACCATAATTGGTTGTACCACATACGAGCACTTCAGTTTCGAGATCGACAATGCCTCGTTGAATGCAGCGTGTGGCTGAACGCACTACTGCAAATTAACAGGACGCCCGAAACAACTGCACCGTATTATTACAACGGTGGGGTGAAACTGTAAAAAAAAAAACGAAATGGCGGAAAACAAATACGAGCTGGAAGCTGGACGATAATCTCTATTCAGCCAAGGTTGAAACGTAAACGTTTATCGCGTTCGTTACGCTTTGCCATATTTCATTCCCTGCGACAATCGCGGTTACGAGTGCAAGTGCGAGGGTCATCCGCGAATACGCGATCTATCGATCGACGGGATTGCTCATGGACGAAAGTGACGAACTCTCGAACGCATAGTTAGATTAATAAAGCCCCGATTTCCACCGCGAATAGAATAGCACGCGATCATCCATCGCGACCGGGCCCAGAGAAGATGACACCTAATCTATGGCGTTTCGTCGGACCAAACGAAATTCCACGGTTCCACGGCTACCCCACTCGTCGAATCGATAGCCACGGTGATGGCTATTTCCCTTTTGTACGGCAATTTATAAATCGCTCCTTCCACCGAGTCAATGGTACGCCCGTTCTCTTTACAGGACTAAGGGTGGATCGAGTGAAAATAGCACTACGTGTCCTTAGTAGGACTTTATTACATATCGGGGGGACCGAATGCGGAAAACGGAAGGTTAGCTTTTTGGGAAAGACCCGTGTCGTTGGAGAGGCGTAAACGAACTGACTAAACGTCGAGGTGGTCCGCGCGTCCGCGAGTCATGGGGCCCTGGTCGTGAAGACATAAACCAGGCCCCCATTGACCCGGGACCCTCGATGTCACGAAGGAGTGGAAAATATTTACAAGGAACCTTCGTTTTCCCTATCTGGGATGTGTCCCTACAGGAGTATACTTTCGTCGCCGCAATTCGCGAAGAAAAAGCTCCGAACTCGCGTATTTACGTTACTTTCAACGTCGTATTTCGTCTCGCGGATTCCGACGAGCGAGGTTGTTTCGACGAAACGCGATAGAACGAATGCACGATGGCCAGCGAAAAATTCGCGCGCCCTGGTCTATTCGCGCGAATTAATGGGAAAGGTAAACAGCGCGAAGGAAATTCGCCGGGAACTAATTTCTCCGTTGACGCGAGCCGCGATGTTTGTCAAAAGCATTTTCAATCTCTGCACGTAATACGCCGCGTCTCCCGTAGCCTTGATTACAAAATATCTTTATTAAAGCGGAACATGCGTGACCTGCGAGTGAATCTATTCGTTAAACGTCATATAAGAACGGACCTTTTACCCGGTAATTACAATCTTCCATTAACTCGCGCGATCAAAGGATATTAATTGCTCTTTCCCCGCTAGATTTATCGATACTCGTTACCGTACTCGTTTATTAAAAACCGGCCACGGAAATTTCTTCGTTGTCCGCGGCAAGGGTGGAAATTATTTTAGTTATCTCGATTATCGTCGAAAGGGGTGGTTACGGTTTGAAAGTGAAATCTCGTTGACATTTTGCGCATAGTTTCGTTCAACTGACGGTGGATTTCTTCGCGATGACGTTTTTCATCGTTTTCCATTCATTGTGACCGTAAAAATTCCGTAAAAATCGCATGTTATTTTAGGAAAATCGTCCGACAACGATTTTCACGGACAACGCGAGCATACCTCGTTACGGGAATCACCGAAATTCTTTTCCTTCCCCTCGAAAATTAGCATCCTCATTGCCGACACGCGAACGGAAGCGTCGCGGCGCCGAGGAACATTAATATTCGTCGAACGCGATTTATCGTTAGATTAATTATCAGCGTCTTAACCAGGACCGTTAGTCGTGTCTCGGGAACATAATTCGCGCGTAATTTCTCAACAGCCCTCCCCTCGGAAAATGAACTCGTAGTTTGTTCGCGAGCGGATCGGAAGCGCCGCGATGTCTGTCGTCGTGTCGGGCCAGCTCGCGAAGATTATTATAGCCGCGAGCGAAATTCCCGATGCGGATGCAGCTGTAAATCAAACAATTATTCGCGTACTCGCGGACGCGTGGCGCAATCTAGCAGAAGAGGGCGCGGGGAAGTTCTCGCGGAGATAATTTCGCGAGGCAATAGACGTGCTCCGTGCGGGGAATTTCCGAACTACGTGCTTCAGGCAAAAGTTGCCAAGTTTTCAAGACCGCTCCTCGGCCCGTACTGCACACGTACCCAAACACGGAATTCAATTCCGTGCCGCGTGTTCGAGCACATAATAGTCTGCTATTCCTCTATGTACGTACACGCGCGAACACGCCGGCGTTGACACGATAGAACGCGCCTATGTAAGCCAAGGCTCTATGCCTCGCGTCGCTCGCCGCAGCTCGGAGCCGCTTCGCGCGCGCCAGCTTTGACCTTCCGCCTGGGGAACGTCGGCTTCGCTCTCGCGACTAACCGGACTAATTAATAGCTGCAATGGTGTTAACGCAGTCACGCGCTCCGGTGTATCCGCCTTTTTTTTCGCGAACGCGTTCCGCGAATGAATATCGCCGTGGAAGGTCGAAAGGACGCTGTGCACCGGTGAACACCGGTCGTCGAATAGCAGACTGTGCCGCGGTCGATTATCCACGGGCTGTGCCAGAGGACATAAATCATCGTGGCAAGGAGCTGCTGCCGGGCGAAAACACAACAGAGCCAAGAGGGATGCCATTTACATGATAATTCGCGAGCTCGAGTAGCGTGGAAATTTTCCCGATGCGCAGCAACGGGATGGGCTAATGTTAATCAAACTCGTGGATAATAGGCGCGCATCTGGCTCGGCTCGATCGACTAATTATTCGCGCGATAGCTTAACAGGTATCATCGGACAACATTCCGCTCAACGTTTCGAAACGCTGCAGAGGCTCGTCTGTTTGCTAATATTCGATGTTTAGAAACACCTAGATCGAACGCGAGATGACCCGGCTAGTCGATTCGATCATGCGCTCGATTACCGCGAATCCACCCGCACGCGAGACTTGCTCGGTTATTCCCCGTAAGAACCCGGCTCTCCGTTATACGAGCCACGATTTATAACTTTTCGAACGAATCGTGGTACCGTATCCCGTATTCCTCTCGACGGGGCGATATCGCGCGAAGAAATAAAATGTAGCCACGGAATAAATCCAATTCCTCGGAGAACGAGGCACTCCCGCCATTCCCGCCGGCCCGTTGTAACAATGCCGATGGTACGCTCGCCGGGAATGCACGTTGCACGCGATGCAGCGTTTAAGCGACGCTTAAAGGGGAAACGCTCGGCGCGATCGGCCGGCCGGAGCGGCTGCTTTTCCGCTCCGTTTTTCCCCGCTAGCGATGCACCCCGGGATTCTGGCTTTCGAGTAAAATCACCGAAGCGTGTTCCATCGCGATCGATCGCGTCGTCATCGGCTGCCACCCCTGGCTACGACCGTCAAGGTGGTTCTTCCACGCTTCGGAAAACGATTCGTCGGTTCACCGCGATACCGGAAGGAGTCGAGCGTTCTTCGAGTGCTCGGTCGCGTTCAGAGTTCCTCGCTTGTTCTGGGCCTGATATTAGTATAAACGGGACCGTATTAGTTCCACGGAAGAAAGATCGCGGTCCAGCTGAGCGATTTTGATCGATTTACGCCGCTGCTAGGGATACCAGAGGCTTCTGCTTCGCGATAAAAGGTCGGGCTTTCGCGTTTCCGTGCTACGTCGTGGATGGAATCTGTAATGTCGGATGTAAGATAGCATCGCGGAGTAGTTGCGACAACCGATCTCGACGTAGCGTCGAGTTTAAGGAACAATTCGTCGACGCGAATTCATCGCGAGGCGGAGGAGACGCGGAAGCGTAGCGGATTAAGTTAGAGAGTTTCTACTTTCTCGAAGTCGAGTCACAGCTAGAAACAATGAATAGGCGGTGTCGGTTTGAGAGTTTATGAACGAGGTGTTAAGCAGATACTATGGATTGTCTTGTTAAAAGTTTCGCCGCGCAGCGCAGACGTACGTAAGGTTAATGTCGGTTCTCGTTAATGCCGCGGAATCGTTCCTCGGGGGTGGAGGAGAATTAGGCACGTCGATGGGGGTACAAAGCGAACAAAGATTGCAATTTTTCGCGACGTATAAAAGGTTGGATAAATACTCGGAGACTCGTGTCTCGCGATAAAGCTGTTCCATTCGCGGATTGAATTCCGAAGGAGGGCGAAGAGGGAGGACGAAGAAGGGTGAAGGAGCGTTTAAAAATTAACCGGCGCAGTAGTCGCGTTGACGCTGAATAATTTCTAAATAGAAGCGAAAGAGTCGGTCGGTAATTGGCGCGGAGGTTCTGTTGATTTTCTTACTGAATGTTCCCTGGAAACATTTGCTTCATCTCGCTGTCGGTGTTACTTGGCGTATTTAAACAGCAGTCGGCACTTAATCGCAGTTTCTGCACGTCTTGCACGCTTCTCGCTTTCGTTCCTTGGCGTTCAACGCGCTCTTTGTTTCTCGATGGCTCTTCGTTCTCGCCTATTCACCGACGTTCGCCGTTCCCTTTCGACACGCACCGAGGAATGAATCGAGATGGTCGGAAGGGTGAAAAGGGAAGAAAAGTCGTTAGAGAACCGACGAATCTCGCGATAATGACATCGCGCGGAATTTTTTCGCGCTATTCACGGGAAAGTTACGCGGGAGAGAAAGATGGCGGAAATCGCGGCGACTTATCGATACGATGGAAATAGCGGACGCGGACAAAAGGTGAAAGAGGGAACCATTCGTTTGCCCTTTCTTTCGTTCCAGGGACACGGAATTATTTATCGCGAGTTATTTAGAATGCGCGGCGAAATATCGTTTGGATTCACGGTAATGACGTCTGGGTAACGCCGACGAACGCTTCCACGATTTATCCGTAGACGAAGAAAGAGGGCGACGTCGTTGGGAAAATTGTTATAAACGCGTGGTTCGTTGTTTCTCGCGAATGAAACCGTATCGCGCGAGCTCGGATTAAATAATCGGGAGTAATTAAGTAGAATTTATATCGCTCGATAACGTTACCAATTACCCTGGCAATCGATACGGGTAATTAGCCAGAAAATATCTCGCGTCCGTTTAAATCGAATTTCACGAGTGGATCCAAAGGACTGGGGCGGTTAGCCAGCCGCGAAATCCAAGTAGTACAGTCGCGCATTGGTCAGACACTCGTGCGTTCAGGCCCGACGGTGAACTCTCCGACTTCGTATCCTTCCATTCTACTATCCTCTCTCTGTGAATCGCGAGCAAACCCCGATTTACCGTGTTTGCAATTTTCTTCCCTACGACTTCCCACCAGGGAACCAGGGAAAACCACCCCCGATCACCACGCGTTACTGGGTCACGCGTAACCGGCTCGACTCGGTTTTTTCTTCGACTCGTGCGCCCTTCGCGGGTCAAGCAGGAGACGGCGATGGAACTGGAAGACAAATAGCACGGTGGAGAAAGAAAGGATGGCGGAAGGCGGTGGAAAGAGATAGGAAAAGAAATTCACCCTAGCACACGGCGCCTCATCCGTACCCGCATTGTATACCCGAGACGGCTGGATATTACGAGCACGAGATGTTCCTCGGCGTTCTGCTTTCTTTTCCCTTCCACCCCGTTCCGCGTGCCACGCTTTCTCCACTCTTGCCGCTCGTCTTTTCTCTTCTCTCTGTAGCCGAGGACGGATACTAATGGCCCGGAAGAGGCAAGAATGTGAGACTCCCAAAGGATGCCGCGAAAGGATTGCTCGCCCTTTTCTCGTGGATGCAATCTTTCGAGAGCGAGAGAAGGTAAAACGGCCAGATTGAACGACAGCCTTGCGCCGTTTAAGGGTGCGAAACCGGTCCCTGACAAATTTCACCGATCAGATTAGAGAGGGATATAAATGAACAGCCTCGGTGACCCGATGACGAGGAGCTGCGAAAAATGTCCCGAAAGACGTAGCAAGACGAAACGAAAGACGTTATCGAGCTTAATTATCGCGTGTTACGCGTACCATGGTATTCGTATCGTGGACAGAGACGAAACGGAAACGAGAATAGAAACGTTTCTCTTTTTCTTGCTCAGAGTACCACGTAGAGAAGAGATTCTCGAGTTTCCTCGACGATCACGATTTCCCCGCGTCGACACTTTTACGTTCGATTCCACTCGTGGGCATCGACGGCAGCCTCGTATTTTCATTTAGCAAATAATTTCGCGAGCCGAAACGTGGGCCGGCAACGTACCTCGACGCGTGCAGGATCGCGGGGAATTTTGCGCGTGAAATATTTCAGCCTAATGACGCGCGTTTCGACGCGTAGCTGCGTGAACGTCGGCACTCGGGAGCCATAGTCTCGGAGGAAATTTCTTGGTTCAGGCGGCCGGAAAAGCGTGAATAACGCGTGACGCGTAAAAAACGTTTGCGCGAATGAGAACGTAAGGGCGAATAAGTTCCGACCGGTCTTTCAGCCGGGGGAGAGATTTTGAAAAGATGCAAAAAGACGACTCTCGCTCTCTCTTGCCACCCTTCCCTGGCTCCGTTCTCTTAAACCTTCGTACAAAGAGCGCCTTTCAGCGCACGCTGCCTTTTCATCCATTCAAGCCGATCGCAGCTTGAAAACTTTTGACACTATTTAAATACTCGACGCTAAGGAGCTTACGTCTTGTAATTTTCGAAAAGCGTTTCGGGGTTGCCTCCCGTGCCACCTCGTCTCCGGCGTGCTCCTCAAACTCGGACGAACTGGGTCGTGTTTTAATCGATCGTCGAATTGTTTCGCGTGTACGCCGGATGAAAAGCGGAACGGGATACACTGGCGGGTCGGTGTATAAGGAAAGTTGGGTTGAAAGAAAACGGGGAGAAACAAGCGAGAAATGCCCCGAATGGGAGAAACGGCTGGATTATTTCGTTGATTTACGGCCACCTGCCAGATGGAATGAAAATCTGTCGAAACGACGGATGACCAAATCCATTCGAACGCGTAGCCTCACCTAGCCGGCCAAAGATATTGGATTGCCTCCACTGTTTTCCTTAAGAGAGCCTCGAAACTCGAGATAAATCAATCGGTTGCGGATATTGCGGCGTCCCGATTTTTCACTCTGACGGGCCGCCTTCGATTTCGCTCGTCCTCGGCTTCACGGATCGAATGTTGCCGGATAAACTCCGCTTCACGCTGCGCTCCATCCACGATCGATGATAACGTCGCGATCGTTAGACGATGATTCAACCCGGGATCCCGTTCTCGGGCACGGTTTCGAGAAGAAGGAGAGAAAGAAGGGAAGGATAACGGTGTCGCGAGGGTTGACGCGGGGCTGAGAAAAGAGGAGGAACGCGGCAGTCGGAATCTCTGACAGTTTGAAAACGAAACGGGGAGGAAGATATTCGGGACGAGGAGGGGACTTCTCATTTTCTTAAGTACTCGACGCACTGCTCGCTTTAAGGCATAACATCGCGGAAACAGGACGCCTTACCGCCAAAGAGGAGGATCTCTTCTCCGCTCGTCGTTGGAAGACCCTCGCCTTGACGATTTACTTAAAATCCGCCGGTAATGAAGTCCTGCCTCGAAAATTCGAATTTTAATGGGAATATTTTCCGCCGGCCTCGCAACCCCGTTCAAAGAACGTATTTCATCGAAAACTGATCCTTCCCGAGCCCCTCGCTGAGCCACCCTAACCTCGGATCTCTCGGGGAAAAAAGAGTTCCCCGAAAAGAACTCTCCCTTCGAAATCTCGTCGTTTCGCGATCCACGGCTCCCTTTCTTCCAAAAACCATCTGGCCAATCTGCGCGAAACGATTTTCCTTCTAGTCATCCGAGAATAGGGGAATCGCCGTAACCTCGCGGACGAGTCGATTTCGAGGCTCATCCCCCTCAGAAGTTACTCCCCTCGACGGGAGGCTAATTCGCGACGCCATTCACTGGCCCACGCGACGCGGAATACGGAGGAGCAACGGCAAACGTTCGAAATCTATATCGGGCACTCACACGCGGGCTACCCTCTTACAAATTCCAATGATAGCAGCGTGAAGGACGATAGGCACGAGACCGGTCTCCGGTACACTGTTCGGAATTTATAAAATGATATGCAAATCCCGGCAATATCCTTCCATTCCTGGCCTCTCCTCGATTCAACCTTTCCCCACCCTTTCTTCCTTTCTTCCTTCCTCCCGGCTTGCTTTCTCCTCTCGCCCTTCTTCCTTTCTCCGGCGCAACGTCACGACTTGTTTCCTGCATAATGCATGCCCCCCTCCCCCCCCCCTCTTATCGGGCCGCCTCGAGAGCGCCGAGCCGTACACGCGACTTCGCCTCTTCGCGTTCTCCGAGGGCGCGAGGTCGATCGTTTAGGCGTCGCTCAGACACCCGTCGTTCAACCATTTTCGCCGATGACGATGCATCAATGTTTCACGGAAATCACGACGGCTGACGTATCCATTTCCTGCTCTCAATTATTTACGCCGCCGCATTGCCTGGATGCCTCGAGTTCTTTCCTCCGCCGCTATCGATCTCGCGCAGCGATTCTATCTATGCCGACTGCATCCACGTTTCTATTCCCGTATGGAACGAACGACGACACGATTGCGCTCGCATTTTCTACGAAATTTCTCTCCGCTCGTTCCGTTTCCATCGACCGCGATCGTACGGGAGAGAGACATAGGCTTCGGTACAGTAAATCCACAGAGTTTCGAGTTCCAACGACGAGTCTCTGGGAATAGAGGATCATCGTGCAGTCGATTACCGCGTTATTATTAATCCGCGACGTATAAACCTCGAGACGTTTCGCGAAATTCGCACTTCCGCGAGCACCGTCGCAAAGGACGTGGATAATTGCGAAGAATGGGACAAGGTAATGCCGCGAGACTGTATCCTTTAATACGGCCGTAACGCGGAGCTAATTCAACGACACGGTTCGCGTTTTGTCCGCTAACGCGTGTTCCGTCGTTGCGTTTCCGGCGCACGTTGCCGCGAGCCGCGTAATGGCGCCCAGTCCACGAGTGGAGAAACGGGAAAGCCATAAACGCATTCGTTTTTTGTCCTTCCCTGACTCCGTGGCTGTCGAAACATTTCGAATAGCGGAGTACGATGGCGAGCGAAATTAGTAGCCGAAAATGGCTGAGAGTTTAGCTAAGCTAAAGTTTCCACCGAAATGATTCGAGTGAAATAGGCAAATAATTAACGCGCCCGTTGCAAGGGTACGAATTAAAATCTCGTTTGTCGTCTCCTTGGGAAAGCGACACTGACGATTACTCGTTTACTCCGCTAATTTGGAGCGCGACGTTAGGCGGTCGAAGAACTTTTGCGTTCCTCCGTTTAACAAGCAAGTCACTCGCGACTGCGTAATGTTCTTACATTGTCGGTGTTTCGCGAAAATCGTGTGCAGAGATGCAGCAGCGGGCCAGACTCGGAAAGGGATGCACCCTAGATGGCGCACCGCGTGTCTGAATAGCCCTTGAAATATTACAGAGTCTTTTTCTTCGGGAACACGTGCTGCACGGTTACGTTCTCGCGACACGGAGAAAGGAGAAAGGCCGGCGAGGCCAGAGGTTATAAATATTTCGAACGAGCGAAAGAAATTGGGTATCGGGAGAAACTTGGACGTAAGTCCCGTCGATGCAAGACTCTCGCGACGTTTATAAAATCCATCCTGGGGGAGGGACATTTCTATCCAACTGCACATCTGCGGAAACTTAATTCCGGATTCTCCTTTATTTAAAAGTCAGTCGCTGCGAAGTTTGAGAACGGGCAGAGACGTCCCGTATCATGCGCGTGACAAACGCTTGTCTGTTTCTTAAAAACATTTTTCTCCGTTATTCCACTTACCGAATACATGTTTAAAAGCAGCGTACGATCCACATTTCACGGTGCACCGCGCTTTGCATTATTCGTGACCGTTCCTCCTACGATTTATCGTCTCGATTCACTGCGGGGTTACGTCTATGTTGCCCGGAGCGAGCCGTTTAGCGCCATCAGCCCCCTGGAATTTAGCCCGGAAGCAAGACATTCACGGCTGATTTCGTGGCGGTAATTAGTCAGTGTCATGGCTCGTGTTAGCGTCGCTCCACGCTTCGTTATCGAAGAATGTCAGCGTGAGCTTACACGTCCCTTCGAACGTGACCGAAGCTCTTCCTCGTCAATAAATGCTTTCGTTCATTAGCCGTTTGATCGCGGCCCGACATCGATATCAGCTCGTGCTTCTTGCAGCAGCGAGTTTCCGGTTGCTCCGTTATGCCGCCAGTGTTTTCACGTGTTCGATGTAACGAAGTGCAAACGGGCGATGTGTACCGGCCTAGAAAGCAGCTTCCCGTACCCTGCTTCGCCGATGTAGGCTGGTATAATTGCTAAACGCTTACTTAGCGCATGCTTCCTGACGTAAGATACTTAAGGAGCTGTTTGCAAGTCGTCAAGTTAATTTGTTTGGAAAATATATAGGTCGTTCGGATGGTATAGCGTGCCTTCAGCAAGCTAATCTAAAGCGGTCCATAATGACCCGTGCGGTAGCTCTCGCAGGACTTCTTTCCGCTAACAAGAGACTAAGGATCAACGTGCAAACACGGTCTACCTATTGTTATCGCTCCCGTTCCTACTTTATCCCTGTTTGGCTGTTACAAAGAGGGCACTGCGATATTACCTACGCTTCCGCGGAGCCTAACTTGTCGCGATGACTCGTCACGACCCCTGTTCCAGCCACGGCTTTGCCCTCACGCGGATTCGAGCGATCGCGACGTGACGATCGGACGAGTTTTGAAGCGGCACGATCCAATAATCGCGAACGCGGAATGCTAATTGCGATTGGCACGTTCGTCGGTGCGGACACGCGACGGGTAACGTTGTCGCGATCATGCGCGAACAGTGGTGCTCAACCGGAGGTTATTTATACGCGGCACGTCGCGCGGGGCTGCTCGTAAATCTCGTGACGGCGGACGAACGGGTGTCGTTCAATCAGGATGTAGATACTGTACACAGATCCGTTCCGCGGCTACGAAGAAACGCCGAAATTTCGGAACGCCTGGCCCGGCTACGACCGTGGCCGACCTATGCGGCGCATGTTTATTGTCGCATAATGCATAGCATTATGTAAATCACCGTTTCGCCGCTTACACTTGTACACCGTGGAAATAAACCGCGTGGCTGCGTTAGCGCAACAATGGCGACAACATACGAGTCCGCGAACGATGGCTGTATCGTCGAGAATTGATCGATTCTCGCTCGATACCGAGCCCCTTCTCGCGTTTTGCCGTTCGCTTAGGCGAAGCGAGAGTCGAGTTCACGATTCGTGTAAATTCGAAGAATTATACTTTTTAACGCCATAATCGGTAAGGAAGGAATTTTGAACGAAATTAGTCGGGAAGATATCGCTTTGCGTGCATCAAACGTCGAAGAAATTCGACGAAAATCGCGATCCCGCGTTCCCTCGCGTAAATTCCCAAGGAAAAGTTATACTTTTTGACGCCATAATCGGTAACGAAGGAATTTTGAACGAATCGATCGGGAATGTATCGCTTTGCGTGCATCAAACGGCGAAGAAATTTGACGAAAATCGCGATCCCGCGTTCCCTCGCGTAAATTCTTAAGGAGAAATTATACTTTTTAACGTCATAATCTGTAACGAAGGAATTTTGAACGAAATTATTCGGGAAAGTATCGCTTTGCGTCATCAATTGCCGAAGAAATTTGGCGAAAATCGCGATCCCGTGTCGCCTCGCGTGAATTCCCGTCGAAGAATTATACTTTTTATTGCCATAATCGGTAACGAAGGAATTTCGATCGAATCGACCGGGAAAGTATCGCTTTGTATCATCAAACGCCAAAGAAATTTGGCGAAAATCGCGATCCCATGGTCCCTTGCGTAAATTCCCAAGGAAAAGTTATACTTTTTGACGCCATAATCGGTAACGAAGGAATTTTGAACGAATCGATCGGGAATGTATCGCTTTGAGTGCATCAAACGACGAAAAAATTCGACGAAAATCGCGATCCCGCGTTCCCTCGCGTAAATTCCCAAGGAAAAATTATATTTTTTGACGCCATAATCGGTAACGAAGGAATTTTGAACGAATCGATCGGGAATGTATCGCTTTGCGTGCATCAACCGCCGAAGAAATTCGGTGAAAATCGCAATCCCGTGTTCCTTCGCGTAAATTCCCGTCAAAGCGATGGAAGCCGAAGACAAAGGTGTCGGCGAATACATTACGGAAAGAGTTCCCAGCGAGTTCTAACCCGAGTTGCTACAACTCGTTCAAAGCCGAGGCAGAATACCTCGCCTGATTGTTAATTTGCCCGTCGAAACGAAACGCTCGCGACTAATTACGATGGCCAAGTTACACCGTAGGAAACGAATTCGTTTGTACGCCGTGGAGACCGAACGTAACAATTAGCATGGAAACGCGTGTACGCAGCTTGGAAAATGCGAGAGATCGGCCGCGTTGCAGGTGAAAACGGTTAAGCGTGAAAACCAAGTACGCCCAGGCTGCGTCTCTCGGTGGAATGAAATAGAAATTAGAATACACGCGTTTATGGCATTTCAATGAACGCGCAGTGTTCAAAACAGGGCGGATAATAACCGATTCGCCGTGCAACTTCCAACACCTGTTACCAACAGGGGTCCAATTAAAAGTTCCAGTGAAATTCCAATGAAATGAAAAAAGGAAAATAAAAGGGGGAAAAATAGAAAGGGAATGGACGAACTCGGTTTGTTAATTTATGAAATATTCGACGATTATCGTGTTATTTGGTTACATGCTTTGTTAGGTATATCGCGAAGTTACATCGTTTATCGCATTGCCGCGCTTCGCGATAGCGAAATACGTTCGCCGTTCGTTTTAATCTCGATCGCGAATTCGATTTTTCCAAAGTACATTTGTTCCACGCTCCATTTACGCAATTTTTCCCTCGTTCTGCCGGAACGAGTATATATCCCCGTTAAGCGCGAGAGGATCGTAGAATTTTATTTGCCGAAATTACCCACCCCTCCTTCTCTTTCTCCGCTCTCCGCCTCCGGGAAACGTATCGCTGATTGCGACGTTCGAAATTTATAATGTTCATTCTCGATACGCTAAAATCGGGGTGATCCGTCTACGCGTTATTTTGCAACGGAACCCGCGCGCTGTCGGGGTTAATTAAATTTTCAGCTCTAACAAGAGAAGCGCGCGCGTATCCGTGGCTCCTCTCAAATATTTTCATTATTCTTCGGCCGGGCAGTCTTCTAATTGTTTCTATCACAATAAAGCTCATCGCTGGAAATTATCGTACAATTATACACGAATATAATCAAGATAATAACGCGGCGAAACGCGCGCATAATTAATTTCACCTACGTGGCCGCACTCGCGCCCACCCCTCGTGCCCCACGGCCGGGATAAAATTTCGGAGCGCGGTCGACGAGATCGTCGGATGGAACGGCGTGTCCGATTCGCGATTATTTCAGCGACCGAAGAAATAACCGCGTCGGGGGATGAACGACGAAACGACGGCAACGATCGTGGATCGAAGGGATAATTCGAACAAATCCGCGACAAGATCGCCACGGGGGAAAGACGCGCTCTCGAAACGGTCGTTCGTATCGCTGGCGATCATGGCCTGTCGCGTTTATCGTTTATTTACAGTTCGCTAATCGAATATTTCGTGCTATTACGCGGAACGGCGACGCGTCGAAACGTCCGTTTAATTAATTTAGCCCGCGGTGCACGGATTCGAGCCGATTAAAATTTGAAAATTCATTCGACGCCCGCGATACGTGCGTATCAGGGCCGAGGGACAGCTAATGGAAGAAACGATTGACCGTCAATTAACGGCGACAACACGGCCGTCAATGTCGCGAGAACGCTGACGGAGGAATTACAGCTTCGACCGTGGAAATTATTTTCACCCACGAATCCGCGCCGGTCGTGCGATCGCTGGTAAACCTACGCTCCTCCGCTCGCGCTGGTCAGTAAAGTCACGTTCGCATGACTGCCGGGGCAACATCGTGACGCTTCGAATGCCTCGTTTCAACGCGTCGCAACATCCATCGGGCTACAATCCGCGCGAAAATTGCAGATCTCGCCCACGACGAAAAGATCGGATGCAGTGGCGCGGGTATCGCGTAAATTCCATTTCGCGGACGCGCGTACCAGGAGAAGGTTGGCGAAACGACTCCGTTATCGGACGATCCTCGCCATCGCGGTATCGTAATTGTTCGTTGATGATCGCGTGGCCTCTTCGCGGCGGTACTAACGATAATTAAAGTTACCGCAGTCGCAGGCAGGTCGTGCACGGGGAAAAATGTTTGGTTAAACGAAAGAGGGAGCAATATAATGGCGAATCACGCGGATTTAATCGTTATTAACGTCATTCGCGGGAATCGCGTTATAAACGCGGCAAACGTGCGTTTCGTCGTTTTTCCTTTGTTTCCCTCGGCGTCGTTGAAAAAGCGGATAACCGGGCATAAACTCAATTTCGGTTAAAGAGATTTACGCCGTTAAACCCGTTTTCATCCGTCACGCGAATTATTCTTTCCCCTTTTTCGCTTACCGCCCTTCCGGCTGCAACCTTTATTTAAGGAATTCAAATTAGACCGACGCAACAATTTTCGCTCGTTTAATCTTCAACGAATCTCGACGCGCACTTCCGGCGAAAATATTCGAGCGAACGGAATAAGCAACGTCGGGAGATTCTGCCCCGGCCAATTTTTTCAAGCAACGAGCTTAAAAGCATCGCGCAAACGGAATTCCAGTTGCGTACAGTGCAGACAAAAAGAGGGAGAACGGTTGATCCCCGTGGCGCGTAAATCTGTTCACGGTGCACAGCACCGGGTCACGAGTTTCCAATAACGCGTCGACCCGTTTGCAAAGGGACGAAAGAAACGTTTCCGCGATTCGTCGGTGAATTACTTGGTCGGTAGTCATAAAGGTGGATGGTAGACGAGGCTACTGCGGATCTCCCGGCGGGAAAAGAAATTCGCGAGGAAACTTGGCGGAAACATCGGGCCTGTGGCGGTCGTTTAAGCATCCCTCGTTTGAACGGGGCCACGGAGGGGGTCGATAGGGCGATGGAGGTCGGTTGATTCCGGTCGTTACATTTCCTCGCGTCTGAACAGACGCGAACGAGGAGGAGCGTGCTGCAGGAGAATGGTCGAGGGTCGGGTAAAATGACTTTTCATCCCCCAAGGGTATCTCTCCGCTCCCGGAAATATGGATATAGGCAATTAAAATTACGTGACGGCCCGGGTAGAACGTCGTCGAGTTACTTCAAAGCCACTTTGCGTCTTTCTTCGCGCGGCCCCGTTACCACCCTCTTCCACCCCTTTCCGAACCGGCTTCGCTCGAGGAATTTGTCCGCCGAATCCGACGCGATAAATATTTGCGTCGCGAGTAAATTTGGAAAAGTTGGAAATTTCGCAATTTCGCAAAGAAGATCAGTCGGCGTCTTTCGTAGGCGACGACGGATTAATAACGTTCAAAAGGGGCGTGTGTCGCTCGGATCGAACGTTTCCGAAAGGTAAACGGCGTGGGTAAAATTCGACAGGGATGATCTTCCTTCCGCTATTGTTTAAGTTTCTTCGGAACGGGGTAGTTGGAATAACGAGTCTCCAGCGAACGGGTTACTCGTTTGCTTGGAATTAATCATCGTTACCCCAACATCGTCGCACCTCGTCCAGTTTGCTTCGAATTAATTGAATCCGGTTTGCTTGGCGCCACCTTCGTTTTATCGCGAAGCCAATACTCGCTGCACGAGTTCTTACCCTGGAACAACTTTCTTCGATATTCGAAAACGAGTCCCCTCGTTTGGCCTCCTCGAACCGGTTTCTTTTTCTCCTATCGCCTGATTAAATTCCCAAGTTTTCGCTTACGATTAAACGAAGAATTCCGCGTTGCAGCGTAGAAAGCATCGACGACAGTTAAATTGGATTCATCGACTTGCCGAGTATCGAGCACCATTACATCGCGAGAGGAACGGTCGTTCCCTGATGATGCTTTTCTCTTCTGTCATAATCGCCCTCTATTCTATCGCCAGCTGCCCCGTTACTTAACGCGGATATCGACCCCGGGGCTTCTACGATTTTATTTCACCTCGTCGAACGTATCGATCCGGATTGCAATTTACTTCGAGATCCTCTTTCGAATGCATTGGAAGCCATCCAGAAACCTCAGGATCCGTGAGCGTGTTTGTAACATCTGCAGTGGTAAAAAGTAGATTGGTCACTTTCCTTGACTCCATAAGTTCCTCTCTCACGGGTAGCTTCGTTTTTCCACTTACGCTAAAACCTACTTTCCTGTACCCACGATTAAATGCCTATTACCGTTCCGAAAAATGCTAGTCGAGGAAACAGTTGTCGACGAACAGAGAATATAAGAAGGAAGAAAGGAAGAACGGAAGGAAGGTGGAAACCGCTGGATTCGCTTATCGCGAAGGGGCCGCGCCATTTCGAACGATACGAGCCTCAGAAGCCCCCGAAGCCTGCGAAGGGAGACGGCGAAGACCCCAAAAAATACTCTTGGAAGATACCACGGAATCGCGCGTCGAAGCGACTTCCGTAGATCGAATTCCCCGTTCGCGCGCGCCCATACGTGCTGCACCGGCTTATCTGCGTGAATT